>NC_091537.1:51530075-51833106 GCF_042242935.1 Bactrocera oleae | reverse complement strand
CTGCATCCGCCTTCTTTTTAATGCAAAAATTCCTTCAGAAGATGGAAATTACAATTTTTGTGCTACTTACAAAAATGCGATTGTTAAAAAGAACGTTCCAAAAATATGTTTAGCTAACGGTCTAGACTTTCCTGAAATAATTGAAGAACGTCTCATAATGTCTAGATTGCCTTTTATGACAATCCGTCGATTAGGATATCAAGGTCAGAGTTTGCTCAAAGGTGCTGTTGTTAATATACCAATTTCTGTTAACAATATTGTGACATCTCTACCAAGGTCCTTTGATGAGGCTCATGTTATACAAATTCACTTAAGAAGGCGTTTGGAATACAATCATGATTACATGATCGATACCATACGCCCCGCAAATATTATGGAAGCTTTGCAGTTCTTAGTGAATACCCCTCTGTATCGTGAGCACAATATACATATTAATGAAAACTGGATTTCAGAATTTAATAACCAAGAAGAAGTTCTGTTTGTTGCATCTGCAGAGGATTCCCGATTGGTTCAATCTTTTCATGCGGCACAAACTTCTCATGATAATCCCTCAGGTAATAATATTCCCACGGGTCTTTTACCTTCAGAGCTAAATCCAGGCGGTCAAGAAACTCTTTTGGACAATATTCCTGTAGAAAACTTAGACTATAACCGTTTAGTTATAGCGCCAGGTGAAGGACAAAGACCAATTGACATAACTCAAGATAATAATTCAGAAGAGTTGTCATTTGGAACAATATACGTTGGGTAGAAGCGTACAGCGTGTACCATTCCAAAGTTGTTCTATGATTACAAAAAATTAGAACTGCTACAAATTAAGAACAGTACATCCATTTGCCTTAGAAAGTTTTCAGGTCGCAACCGAGTTACGGCCCAAAATCTTTTGAACGAAAACTTTGTTCAAAACTTAATTTAACACGATGATGGTTACAAGGTTTTGAAAGGCGTTAGATACTCACCAGCGCACTGGGAAGCTGAGAAGAAAAAGGCAATCACTATGATTCGCCAATTTGGGCTTCCAACTTTCTTTATCTTTTTATCGGCTGAAGAATCTCAGTGGGTTGAGCTTTTGGTCATCCTCTCTAAAACTGTTGATTCTAAAGATATTTCGGAAGAGGAAGCCAACAGTTTAACAACCCAAGATAGATATCGCTTAACTCGGTCAGACGCGGTTACCTGTGCTAGATATTTTGACTACCGCTGTCGACAAATTCTTAAGCTTTTCAAAGATTACGCCGGCATTTTTGGAGAGCATTTTGTTACAAATTTCTACTGGAGAGTGGAGTTTCAACAGAGAGGTTCCCCGCATGTACATAGGCTGTATTGGCTTAATAATGCTCCCAGGATCAACCTTCAAAATCCTCAGACATTCTCTGATGTCACTAGTTTTATTAACAATTATATTTCTACCGATGATTCGATCATCCACTTAGAAAATTATTTGGGTTATCAAAAGCATAACCACAGTCCGTCTTGTACTCGGTAAATAAGATGACAACAGTTTTGTCGTTTTGGTATACCATATCCACCAATGACTTCAACGCAAATACTGTTACCTCTTACAGAAACAAGTCAAAACTCAGAAAGACACAAGGAAAACTTTTTCAAAATTCAAAACGTTTTAAATTCAAATATGACTACAGAAGACATTTCTAATTTAAACGATTTTGAACACTTCCTGTCTGATAGTAGAATAAATATGTCTTTTGATGACTATTTGTTAGCCCTTAGGTCAAGTTTAACAAAACCCAAATTTTTTCTAAAAAGAAAATTACAGGATCGTTTTATAAACCCTTATAATCCTTTGATTTTGGAACTCCATAGAGCAAATGTGGATATCCAATATATACTGGATGCATATGCTTGCTGTTCATATATAATTAATTATATTAACAAGTCTAACAGGGGAATTTCTAGGCTCTTAAACGAAGCTATATCAGAGGTAAATGCTTGAAACTATACTATTAAGCAAAAACTTAAACATATAGGTCACAAATTTATATCAGGCACAGAAATATCTGCACAAGAAGCAGTATATTGCTGCATTGGGCTCCATCTTTCGGAAGCAAGTAATGCAGAAATATTTAAAAATACCTCTCGACCTGATTAACGTGTTCGAATGGTAAAACCTAGAGCGGAACTTCAGAACCTTCCTTCAGGTTCGACTGAAATATTCGTAGCCGGTATTTTAGACCGTTATGTTCAAAGATCCGATCAGTTAGAAACTCTTTGTTTAGCGGATTTTGCATCTAGGTATAAATATTTTAAATCTAGTAGAAGAGCACAAGATAGTGATCATGAAGAAGAAGAGAGGGAAGACGATAATTTACCAGAAAGCGGGGTTGTCATGCCTCTTAAAGACGGTAGCGGTTTTGTGAAAAAACGTACCAAACCTTGTATTATTCGGTATAGAAGGTTTAACCTACTTGAAATCAACAGAGATAATGAGACAACGGGAGGATCAGGCCTTTGTAATTGCATTAAATCATATGGCATCTGGTACTATGACAAATGAGGACATATCACTCATTCATCACTTTTCAAAACTTCTGAAACGCAGGGATATGAATTGACACTAAAAACCTCCGCCAAATATATGATTACAGTGAACATAAACACGTGTGATGGCTTGGTTAATGGGGCAGCTGGACAACTTATGTAAATTGATTTCCTTTCCACCAATTCTGTGGATTAAATTTTTGGAACCTTCTGTTGGTTTGATAGCATGATCAAAACAGCCTCATCCTCTAGAAAGTTCTAAGACACCAATTGAAAAAGTTCTAAAATCTTTTATATATAAAAGAAATGAACAAATTTCAATTGAAAGAAATCAGTTTCCAGTTGTTCCGGCTGAGGGAATAACTATTCATAAAAGTCAGGGTGCCTTATATAATAAAGTTGTTGTTCATACTCGACCCAGAATGCCTAGAGCATCAATATATGTCGCTTGTAGTCGAGCTACTTCTGCAGAAGGTCTATTCATCATAGGAAATTTTATTTCTCCTAACAAATTTTCTGAGTCGGATCCCGTATTTAGGGAACTGAGGGAATTGAACACAAATAAAGCTTTGACAACAAGTTTCAATTTTATGATTTCCCGAACATCAGGACATCAAATTTTATTCCATAATGTTCAGAGTCTTCACGCTCACATTAATGATATTAAAAGCGACTGTTTGATGCTATCTTCAGATGTTTTATGTTTTGTAGAAACTTGGAGTTATCCTTGCGAAAGTTTTGATATACCAGGATTTACTCCAATTAACGAGCTTAGGATAGATAGCACGGAAACAACCAACAGAAATAAACGTGCCATTATAATATATGCAAAGCATAGTATTGCTTGCTCTATAGAATCAAAGGTTGTAAAGAAAATTTATTCAGGCCGCAAAGTCTTAGAAGCGGTTTTGTTGTAATGTTTCAATATTAATATTCTGGTTCTATATAGAAATTCAGCTTTCTCTGTCAGACAATTAATTGTAGAACCTCAGGAAGTCCTTACTTCTGAGTTAGGCAATCAAAATGTGCTAATTGTTGGAGATTTTAACATTTGTTGAATGTCAACAGGGACTGCAATAAGAAATCTGCTCCAAGAAAAAAACTTTAGTTCCCTGCTTGGTGCAGAATATTCAACTACACCTGCCGGTACACAAATTGATTGGGCATTTTCAAACATGGATCCTTCAAGTGTAAATGCAATTACTTTTGAGACAGTACACATCTATCATGACAGTATTTGTGTCTCTATTTCGAACTAAAGTTTTCAGACTTAGTGCAATAGTTCTTAATTTGTTTTTTCCAAATATAATGGAATTGGAATGGTATAGGAATTTTGACAGTAGTTTTTAAGACAATTTTAAGAAAAATATGTAAGTAATCTAATTAAGAAAATTTAAATTATATATATAATTTGTTATTATATATGACATTATTGTATAAATATATGATAGAAATTAAATAGTATTAGGAAAAAAGAAATATAGTTTGGATATATGTATAAGAATCTCTACAAAAATTTATGTTTAATATTGTAAATATTATATACAAATTAATATAATAATATTATATCATTTTTAAAGTTGTTAATATATATTATTTTTAAGCTAAACATGTATAATAATATCGATATAATAAATAAAAAATGTTATTGATTGTCCAAAAACGATATCTTTTCATACTTCTCAATACAGTTGTAATGCATTCTATATAAATTCAATTATAAGCGTATATAAAAAGCACAAGAACGATTTCTCATAATTTGAGTAAATTTAGTTTACAAATTGTTAATTATTTTCACTGTGAGTGAAAATTAAATAACTAAGGCAACAGTTCCTACTTGTAATTATTAAAATATATAAAAAAGTCTCAAACGAATATACCATTTAACTTTGCGAGAGTATAAAATGTTCGGTTACATCCGAACTTATACCTTTCTTACTTGTTAATAGTTGGATTTTAGTTTTGATCTTCTACATTAAGAAACATTATAACTGAAAATCTAAATATGTGCAAAACGATCTATGTCTATAAATTGAGCAATGGCAATACTGCTCAAATGAAAACAAAAGAGACCAACTGATTTCTACAGCGTCACTACGGGCAAAACTTTTGAAAAATATCGTTAGATACGGGTGCTAAGTACGGAAGGGCGGCAAGTCAGTCACTAATTCCACTATAATGCTTTGAACACAAAGACGGCTGCACGCCAACGAAATTTTATTGTCGGCAAATGTCGTCTTGAAGCCACCTTCTTGAACATTTTGAAGGTGACAGCGACGTATTAAACAGCTGATGTATACAATACCGTTGTAGTCGTACTAAACCTTTCACTTTGTTGAAATTTAAATATTTTGTTCAAAGTGAAATTTTTTGTACTAAAAATAAGTAAATAGGTCCATTTATTTGTTTTCAATTATCAATTGTTGTTACCAATGATATATCAGAGCTAATTTATACTTTTGTTGGTAAGACAACATTAGACTTGTTAGAGCATTGAATAATATACATTTCACATATTAGTGGCAACACTAGTGTTGTCCATTGTCATCGGCAAAAATGTAGCGACAGCGACAACTGCAAGCCTGCTTCCGTGAAGTCGTGCTGTTGTCTAAATAACTATGCCCATAAAAACGTGTGTGTGTTAATATTTGACAGATGTTCAGCGTTTCAGGCCCGAACGACTCGGAAGTGATTTATGTATATATTATATGTGCCAATGTGCACCTAGAAAGCCTTCGAAATGAATCGACCAAGTACACGTATCAAAATGTATGAGCATATGTCGGAGAGTGAGCGAAAACAACTACACATTATTGCTACAATGCGCTTATGGCACACACACTTAGCTGCTCATAGCAATACAAAGACGAGACAGAAATTTAAAAAAGCGTCGTAACGCGACCTTCACTTCACTTCAAAAACAAACGTCAACACACACGTCACCGTGCTGAAACATGGCACTAGAATGGATACAGTAAGATATAAAAAACAACGACAAACTATTTGGCGGCTCTCTGTTACTCCTTTCATTGATTTCAGACAACCACTTCCCATTATTACAGGTTCAATGTACGTTAATGAAATCAACGGTTGTTTAAAATCCTCGCGACTGTGGCATAATTTTGAAGAAGTACAACTGACAGTGACAGTAACTTCAGCCTTCACACAGAGGTTTCATCTTGACTGTAAATAAAATTGCATTTAACGTTTTCTGAATGGAATAGTCCATTACTGGTGGCCACTACATGAAGGCATAGCAATAATATCTATAAACAAAGAAAAACGCTTAACGTCTTCTGAAATATGTTGTATAAGCTAAAATTGTAATTGACACTTTCACGAAAAATTTAATGTCCAAAAGTCTAAACAAATTTTTTGGTAAGAATGGAGGATTTTTCCAGTGACAACCTTATCGAAATATGTGTTATTTAAAAATAAGAAAAACAAAAAAAACGTTGACTTTTGTTGCACCGAAGCTATAATACCAGTCCCAAATACAAGGTTCTTAACAAGAACTTGATTCCGATCGTTCAGTTTGTATGGCAACAATTTCTTCGGATATTACATTGTTGCTTTAAATAATAATCCACGCCGCATTTTGTGAAGATACTGCGTCAAATAAAAAAGGTTTCCATGCAAGCACTTTATTCCGATCGGTCAGTTTGTATGGCAACTATATGCTATAGGGATCTGATCTGAAAAATTTCTTCGTTGTTGCCTTAGGAAATTACTCATGGAAAATTTCATGAATATTTCTCGTCAAATGAAATTTGTTCGTTCAGTTATTATGGCAGCTATATACTATAGTGACCCGATCTTTCTTTGGTGATTCCATTTCTGCCTAAAATAATGATCCATGCCGAATTTCGTGAAGATATTTTCTCAAATAAAAAAATATCGCATACAAGCATTTGATTGTTGACTGTTGGCAGCTAGCTGTTATAGTGGTCCGTTATCGGCCCTTCAGACAAAGGCTCTTCGACGTGACCTTCTGGGTGTTACAAACTTCGTGGCAAACTTAATATATCCTGTTCAGGGTATAATAATAAAGAACAGTAACATATATACACTAAAAGTGAAAGTGAAAGCCATCTAAGAAAAAGGAGCATAGAAGGGAAGAAAGCTATCTAAAAAAAACAATATCTCACAACCACACCACTAAGAGATCAACACAGAATCAACATACCGACGACTACATACCTGCATTAAATTTTTTAAATTAATATAATATTATGTGTAAATTATAACTTTTTTTTTAACATTTAAGTACATTTGTCAACATGTCATTTAATGATCGAGAAATACCCGGAAACTTGACGGCCGATATTGTAGCTAGACTTACTTTACAGCATCTGACGTCTGTCCTTTCTGATATAACAAATTTATATTTAAGGTTAACATCCTTTACAGTCAAGACAAAGGTATGATTATGGAACACAAACCATAGATTAAAACATAAAATGTGACGAAAGCTTAGAAGTTATTAGATCGTTACTTGAATTCTCAGGCCAATTTAAAACATATGTTAGCTGGAGGAAGGCTGCATATAATATCATGAGTTTGTATATGATAGGAAGCCGAAAATACTTTTCGGCTTTGACCATTCTAAGAAACAAAATAATATTACATGCCAATGACTTAAAAACAAACCATTCGACTGTTTTACAATTTGACGCCATAATAAGTTGACTTGACTTTGCATACGCAGACCAGCGGCCTATACATATTATAGAACAGAAAAAGAGTATCTTTAGACAAGGGTCACTCAATGTATTAGATTATTATAACTTAGTTAATAAAAAATTACCACTACTTATTAACAAAACGATTATGACACATGGTAATCAAGCGGAGATTATTAAACATCTAAATATTAAGAATCGGGAAACGCCCTCCGTGTCTTTATAATGGGTTTACCAAACGCACTTGCCAAAGCCCAAGAGCTTGAGTCAAACAATTAAAGCGAAATTTGCTCACATTTTAAAGAGCAAACCCGTTAACCATACTCAAATAAAAATCAAAATTTTAAATTTACTACAAATAATTTGCGGTATCCCAAAGAAAACAACTCAAATCAAGGCGAACCAAAAATTTAGCCTATTAGAATTAAATCCACATCAAATCCATCAACAAATTGGATCTTTTAAAAAAAATCAACCAATGCTTTATCAAACTAACCCAAATCAATGGGTTCAACAGAATTATATAAAAAACCATAGGAACGTGTCTCTAGCAATCACCCAGGATCATTTTTTAAATCAACAGCCCATTCAGCTACCAATAGGACAACCGAATAAATAAAATAATAAATATTCTTATGGCTCCTGGTGCCACTGCCAGCTTTATGGAAACAGGCATTTACAAAAACAAAAACGATCTAGCAATAAAGAAACGCGTCAAAACCGATAATAGATATCTCATTATCACTATGTTCATATTTTTGCACAAAAACGATTGTTTTATAAAATTGACATTTTAAATAAAAATATCGCGTGGGGCCTCATTAGTATATTAGACCTATATTAGTGTGAATATTTTAAACCATATAAAAGATTACATAAATCCTAAAGAAACTTTAACAACTATTATAGAAAATAAAATATAGAAAACCCACTCGAAAATCGGTGTTTTACGTACAGATATAGTGGCTGAAATTAGATCAGAAACTGAAAATCCTATATGGAGTAGGTAATATCCCTACCCATTTTCAGTAGATTATATTATAAAACATAAAATATCTAGAATGTTCCAAGCAAGATAATATAATAAGGCCTAGCAATAGTCTTTACAATTCCCCTATCTGGGTAGTATCCAAGAAAAGTTAAAATCCTGATCGCACTCCCAAACACAGGTTAGCCATTAACTATAAAAAACTAAATGATCAAACAATATCTGACAGGTACCCCATCCCTAATACCAGAATAATTAAGTCAAATTTAGGAAAGTCAAAATATTTCCCGTCTATAGATTTGGAATCAAGTTTTCACAAAATTCTTATGAAACAAAATTATATTGAAAAAACTGCTTTATAGGTATTATAAAATATCCCGCTTCTAAAAATATTAGGAACTAAGAAGTATCCTTGGAGTCACAGGATACTACAGAAAATGCAAAGAAAACTACGCAAAAATAGCAAAGCCATTGACAACATTACTTTCCAATATAGTTAAACAAAGAAAGTCATGATACATTTTGTACATCAAAAAACATCTAACAATGCAAATTGAACTTAATCAGCCAGACTATTATAAAAAGTTCGTTCTGAACACTGATGTTTCAAATGTAGTTTTCGCAGCTGTTTTAACCCAAGACTCAAAGCGACTGTGGCATAATTTTGAAGAAGTACAACTGACAGTGACAGTAACGTCAGCCTTCACACAGAGGTTTCATCTTGACTGTAAATAAAATTGCATTTAACGTTTTCTGAATGGAATAGTCCATTACTGGTGGCCACTACATGAAGGCATAGCAATAATATCTATAAACAAAGAAAAACGCTTAACGTCTTCTGAAATATGTTGTATAAGCTAAAATTGTAATTGACACTTTCACGAAAAATTTAATGTCCAAAAGTCTAAACAAATTTTTTGGTAAGAATGGAGGATTTTTCCAGTGACAACCTTATCGAAATATGTGTTATTTAAAAATAAGAAAAACAAAAAAAACGTTGACTTTTGTTGCACCGAAGCTATAATACCAGTCCCAAATACAAGGTTCTTAACAAGAACTTGATTCCGATCGTTCAGTTTGTATGGCAACAATTTCTTCGGATATTACATTGTTGCTTTAAATAATAATCCACGCCGCATTTTGTGAAGATACTGCGTCAAATAAAAAAGGTTTCCATGCAAGCACTTTATTCCGATCGGTCAGTTTGTATGGCAACTATATGCTATAGGGATCTGATCTGAAAAATTTCTTCGTTGTTGCCTTAGGAAATTACTCATGGAAAATTTCATAAATATTTCTCGTCAAATGAAATTTGTTCGTTCAGTTATTATGGCAGCTATATACTATAGTGACCCGATCTTTCTTTGGTGATTCCATTTCTGCCTAAAATAATGATCCATGCCGAATTTCGTGAAGATATTTTCTCAAATAAAAAAATATCGCATACAAGCATTTGATTGTTGACAGCTAGCTGTTATAGTGGTCCGTTATCGGCCCTTCAGACAAAGGCTCTTCGACGTGACCTTCTGGGTGTTACAAACTTCGTGGCAAACTTAATATATCCTGTTCAGGGTATAATAATAAAGAACAGTAACATATATACACTAAAAGTGAAAGTGAAAGCCATCTAAGAAAAAGGAGCATAGAAGGGAAGAAAGCTATTTAAAAAAAACAATATCTCACAACCACACCACTAAGAGATCAACACAGAATCAACATACCGACGACTACATACCTGCATTAAATTTTTTAAATTAATATAATATTATGTGTAAATTATAACTTTTTTTTTAACATTTAAGTACATTTGTCAACATGTCATTTAATGATCGAGAAATACCCGGAAACTTGACGGCCGATATTGTAGCTAGACTTACTTTACAGCATCTGACGTCTGTCCTTTCTGATATAACAAATTTATATTTAAGGTTAACATCCTTTACAGTCAAGACAAAGGTATGATTATGGAACACAAACCATAGATTAAAACATAAAATGTGACGAAAGCTTAGAAGTTATTAGATCGTTACTTGAATTCTCAGGCCAATTTAAAACATATGTTAGCTGGAGGAAGGCTGCATATAATATCATGAGTTTGTATATGATAGGAAGCCGAAAATACTTTTCGGCTTTGACCATTCTAAGAAACAAAATAATATTACATGCCAATGACTTAATAACAAACCATTCGACTGTTTTACAATTTGACGCCATAATAAGTTGACTTGACTTTGCATACGCAGACCAGCGGCCTATACATATTATAGAACAGAAAAAGAGTATCTTTAGACAAGGGTCACTCAATGTATTAGATTATTATAACTTAGTTAAAAGAGCAAACCCGTTAACCATACTCAAATAAAAATCAAAATTTTAAATTTACTACAAATAATTTGCGGTATCCCAAAGAAAACAACTCAAATCAAGGCGAACCAAAAATTTAGCCTATTAGAATTAAATCCACATCAAATCCATCAACAAATTGGATCTTTTAAAAAAAATCAACCAATGCTTTATCAAACTAACCCAAATCAATGGGTTCAACAGAATTATATAAAAAACCATAGGAACGTGTCTCTAGCAATCACCCAGGATCATTTTTTAAATCAACAGCCCATTCAGCTACCAATAGGACAACCGAATAAATAAAATAATAAATATTCTTATGGCTCCTGGTGCCACTGCCAGCTTTATGGAAACAGGCATTTACAAAAACAAAAACGATCTAGCAATAAAGAAACGCGTCAAAACCGATAATAGATATCTCATTATCACTATGTTCATATTTTTGCACAAAAACGATTGTTTTATAAAATTGACATTTTAAATAAAAATATCGCGTGGGGCCTCATTAGTATATTAGACCTAAGTGTGAATATTTTAAACCATATAAAAGATTACATAAATCCTAAAGAAACTTTAACAACTATTATAGAAAATAAAATATAGAAAACCCACTCGAAAATCGGTGTTTTACGTACAGATATAGTGGCTGAAATTAGATCAGAAACTGAAAATCCTATATGGAGTAGGTAATATCCCTACCCATTTTCAGTAGATTATATTATAAAACATAAAATATCTAGAATGTTCCAAGCAAGATAATATAATAAGGCCTAGCAATAGTCTTTACAATTCCCCTATCTGGGTAGTATCCAAGAAAAGTTAAAATCCTGATCGCACTCCCAAACACAGGTTAGCCATTAACTATAAAAAACTAAATGCTCAAACAATATCTGACAGGTACCCCATCCCTAATACCAGAATAATTAAGTCAAATTTAGGAAAGTCAAAATATTTCCCGTCTATAGATTTGGAATCAAGTTTTCACAAAATTCTTATGAAACAAAATTATATTGAAAAAACTGCTTTATAGGTATTATAAAATATCCCGCTTCTAAAAATATTAGGAACTAAGAAGTATCCTTGGAGTCACAGGATACTACAGAAAATGCAAAGAAAACTACGCAAAAATAGCAAAGCCATTGACAACATTACTTTCCAATATAGTTAAACAAAGAAAGTCATGATACATTTTGTACATCAAAAAACATCTAACAATGCAAATTGAACTTAATCAGCCAGACTATTATAAAAAGTTCGTTCTGAACACTGATGTTTCAAATGTAGTTTTCGCAGCTGTTTTAACCCAAGACTCAAAGCGACTGTGGCATAATTTTGAAGAAGTACAACTGACAGTGACAGTAACGTCAGCCTTCACACAGAGGTTTCATCTTGACTGTAAATAAAATTGCATTTAACGTTTTCTGAATGGAATAGTCCATTACTGGTGGCCACTACATGAAGGCATAGCAATAATATCTATAAACAAAGAAAAACGCTTAACGTCTTCTGAAATATGTTGTATAAGCTAAAATTGTAATTGACACTTTCACGAAAAATTTAATGTCCAAAAGTCTAAACAAATTTTTTGGTAAGAATGGAGGATTTTTCCAGTGACAACCTTATCGAAATATGTGTTATTTAAAAATAAGAAAAACAAAAAAAACGTTGACTTTTGTTGCACCGAAGCTATAATACCAGTCCCAAATACAAGGTTCTTAACAAGAACTTGATTCCGATCGTTCAGTTTGTATGGCAACAATTTCTTCGGATATTACATTGTTGCTTTAAATAATAATCCACGCCGCATTTTGTGAAGATACTGCGTCAAATAAAAAAGGTTTCCATGCAAGCACTTTATTCCGATCGGTCAGTTTGTATGGCAACTATATACTATAGTGACCCGATCTTTCTTTGGTGATTCCATTTCTGCCTAAAATAATGATCCATACTTTTCGGCTTTGACCATTCTAAGAAACAAAATAATATTACATGCCAATGACATAATAACAAACCATTCGACTGTTTTACAATTTGACGTCATAATAAGTTGACTTGACTTTGCATACGCAGACCAGCGGCCTATACATATTATAGAACAGAAAAAGAGTATCTTTAAACAAGGGTCACTCAATGTATTAGATTATTATAACTTAGTTAATAAAAAATTACCACTACTTATTAACAAAACGATTATGACACATGGTAATCAAGCGGAGATTATTAAACATCTAAATATTAAGAATCGGGAAACGCCCTCCGTGTCTTTATAATGGGTTTACCAAACGCACTTGCCAAAGCCCAAGAGCTTGAGTCAAACAATTAAAGCGAAACTTGCTCACATTTTAAAGAGCAAACCCGTTAACCATACTCAAATAAAAATCAAAATTTTAAATTTACTACAAATAATTTGCGGTATCCCAAAGAAAACAACTCAAATCAAGGCGAACCAAAAATTTAGCCTATTAGAATTAAATCCACATCAAATCCATCAACAAATTGGATCTTTTAAAAAAAATCAACCAATGCTTTATCAAACTAACCCAAATCAATGGATTCAACAGAATTATATAAAACACCATAGGAACGTGTCTCTAGCAATCACCCAGGATCATTTTTAAATCAACAGCCCATTCAGCTACCAATAGGACAACCGAATAAATAAAATAATAAATATTCTTATGGATACTGGTGCCACTGCCAGCTTTATGGAAACAGGCATTTACAAAAACAAAAACGATCTGGCAATAAAGAAAAGCGTCAAAACCGATAATAGATATCTCATTATCACCTATGTTCATATTTTTGCACAAAAACGATTGTTTTATAAGATTGACATTTTAAATAAAAATATCGCGTGGGGCCTCATTAGTATATTAGACCTAAGTGTGAATATTTTAAACTATATAAAAGATTACATAAATCCTAAAGAAACTTTAACAACTATTATAGAAAATAAAATATAGAAAACCCACTCGAAAATCGGTGTTTTACGTACAGATATAGTGGCTGAAATTAGATCAGAAACTGAAAATCCTATATGGAGTAGGTAATATCCCTACCCATTTTCAGTAGATTATATTATAAAACATAAAATATCTAAAATGTTCCAAGCAAGATAATATAATAAGGGCTAGCAATAGTCCTTAGAATTCCCCTATCTGGGTAGTATCCAAGAAAAGTTAAAATCCTGATCGCACTCCCAAACACAGGTTAGCCATTAACTATAAAAAACTAAATGATCAAACAATATCTGACAGGTACCCCATCCCTAATACCAGAATAATTAAGTCAAATTTAGGAAAGTCAAAATATTTCCCGTCTATAGATTTGGACTCAAGTTTTCACAAAATTCTTATGAAACAAAATTATATTGAAAAAACTGCTTTATAGGTATTATAAAATATCCCGCTTCTAAAAATATTAGGAACTAAGAAGTATCCTTGGAGTCACAGGATACTACAGAAAATGCAAAGAAAACTACGCAAAAATAGCAAAGCCATTGACAACATTACTTTCCAATATAGTTAAACAAAGAAAGTCATGATACATTTTGTACATCAAAAAACATCTAACAATGCAAATTGAACTTAATCAGCCAGACTATTATAAAAAGTTCGTTCTGAACACTGATGTTTCAAATGTAGTTTTCGCAGCTGTTTTAACCCAAGACTCAAAGCCGATTACGTTCGTGTCAAAGACACCAAAACAGAACGTAACTATGCCACAAATGAAAAAGAAATATATGCAGTTGTGTGGGCTATTAAAAGTTTAAGGAACTATTTATATGTTGTTACAAATCTTGAAATTCACACGGATCATCAACCATTATATTCCGTGATTTCCAACCGTAACCCAAATTCTAAAATGAAAAGATGACATGCTTTCACTGAAGAGTTCCCTCCTAAAATATTTCATAAACCAGGCATTTTGATGTAGTAGCGGATGCTTTATCAAGAATTATATTAATTAATATAACCGACTAATCAATAAATGATAAAGATATTGATCATCAAACTCAACATCTATTAGTAGCGATAGTTTCACAAACGAAGAAACCAAAAACATTTTAATATGTTCAAACAAGAAATACAAGTAGTGCTTTTAATACCAAGATTCACCATACATGAGTGTATTCATGTATTCGATAAGACACGTCATCTGATAGAATACGGCGCAGAAGAAAATCTGCTGACAATTTAAGACAATTTCTTAAACCAAATCTGGTAACAGCAATATACTGCACACCTGGAGATTACATTTGTATGAGGTAAAGAAACATTTAATATTTCTTCATACTAAAATCTTTACCATAGACGAAAAAAATCAATAAAGCAATATTGAACAAATACATACCAGAGCACATTGTATAATTTTGTAAAACATAGAAATTGTTTAAATATAGACGAAAAAGGATTAGAACTCTTGCAAACGTTCCCTGAGGCTAAACGACTAACTTTGGACAATGAACCAAGTTTAGCACTTCGCAATTTAAATCACTAATGCAAAGATCAAATATCACCTTGTGTTATTACGACCCAAGACACAGCACCGACAAATGGACATGTAGAAAGAACCTATTCAACTATAATAGAAACAGCCAGATGTCTGAAATAAAAATGCAACCTTGTACAAAATTTGGAAGTTATGTTTCGAGCATCACGACAGTACAATATGACTATTCATTCTATTTCCAAAGAAAGCCATTTGGTATCTTAGAACTTACAAATTTCACAATATTTATACTTCCTGAAAAATGTTTTTTTATAATTATATTCACTATAATGCACTTTATGGCAGCACACATATTAGCATACACAGGAGACAACTACATATGTTTGTACATATTGTATAATATGTACTCAACAGATACAATGACACATTTGTATACGAACATTATGTTAGAGCGACATTTTATATGTAACCAACTTAACCTATTACATGGACATATAAAATGAAGAATTAATTTATTTCAAGACACAAAAGAACATACATATATACACACAGTCTGATTTTTAGAAATACAATAGGAACTTAATTTAGTACAAACTTTACATGGCAGTTATATAATATAACAAACGATCCAAACGAGGCATAAATGAGTTAGGGACTGTTTGGGAATGAATTAAATGAACACCAGACCATGACGATTACGTACAAATAAGCAGTAAAATTAATGCTTTAATTAAAAAAAAACAATAACAAGCGGTTTAGCACAAATTTCGAAATATTTAAAATAATACAAAATTTAAGCATTGCTGTACATACACTAGAAAAAACAGTAAGAAGACGAAGCCTTAATCTAATAATAAATGAGCTCCAAAATACTAAACAAACAATATCATTAACCAAGACAAAGTATTATCATATTTGGCAACACTTCAAGCTCTTAAGCTGTAATTTTTTAGCTGTGTACATTTGTGTTTTTATTTTAAAAAATTCTTGAAGTTTAATTGATTTTTATTACCGTGTTAATACAAATTTTTAGTGATTAAACTCTTAGTTTCATGATAAGTATTAAATGTTCTGTTTTGTGCGGTATTAAAAAGTTTAAACTTTCCAATTTTTGGTGCCGAGTCAGCCTTTTGTTTCATTTTGTTTTATTTTATTATATTTTCTCTCTTTGTTTATTTTATTTACTTCTTTATTCACAGCTGTGTTGCGTTTAGCTTTTTATTTGTTACAGTACTTCTAAAACTGCTCGCTATATTGCTTCTTTAAATTGTCTTGGTTTTAAACTTTGATAAAAAACAGTGTTCTTAATTGAATTTATTATTATTAATATTTTATTAACACACTAATTTATTATTTATCTATTAAATTTTGTTCTACTTACTCTTTTATTTGATCTTCATTCTTGTGGTTTATTATGTCTTGTAACTTCCCCAATTCTAACGTTAAAGGCGAGTCAGATCGCTACGTTTCATGCTGGCTTTGTGATGGGCTTGCCCATATTAAATGTGCTGGACTGACTGGTAGAATTTTAGATTCTATTCTCGACTGTAAGGGATTGCGTTGGTCCTGTTTAAATTGTAGATCTATTGAAATCGATCTATTTAAAGTTTATAGGGAGACACGCAATGGCTTTAACGAAATCGATCGTGATCTTGTAACCCTCACTGAAAAATTTAGGCACTATGAAAAATTGTTCAAATCTTTTAAGTGCCTGTTCTTCTGTTCAGAAAAGAACGTCTCCTCCCAATGACCTCATAAATCTCTCTTCTCCTTGCCCTCAAGGTGATAAGCCGTCAACTTCCAAAGAGCTCAATTCCCCAAAAGCTCTATCTAATAGTAATAAGTGTCTCACAATTCCAGAGGCTCCCCCTATTAACTTAGTAGCATCAGTTAATAATTTGAGAGTTATTCCACCTAAAAAGTCTATATTTATTTCGAGACTTGCCAAAGATACCTTGGTGGAGGACATTAAATCTTACATTTCGTCACGTTTAAAAATCGATGATATCAATATCCGTAAATTTAACTTCAATTATGATAGAAGTATATCATCGTTTAAAATAGACGTATCTCTTGAAACATTCAAAAAGATCTTAGATAGTTCATTCTGGCCACCTGGGGCTTTTGTGCGCGAATTTAAACCTAAACTTAGAAGTCAAACTGAGGAAAACATTGTTAAATTAACAAAAGCAACCACCGATATAAAAAACTGATTGGTAGAAATTCGCTAAGCATTTATTATCAAAATGTTAGAGGTCTTAATACAAAATTAACTGACTTGTATTTGAACAGTTCCAATTTTAATTTCCATATTATTGGATTAACAGAAACTTGGTTAAAACCTTACATTTTTGATAATGAGATAGATGATTTTAAACAGCGAATTTCAAATTTTTAGATGTGATCGCCTGAACAGAATCGGTGGAGGTGTTCTATTTGCCGTGCATTCTATTCTTGTTCCAGGGACCGACTCATTTGAATTTAAATGTATTAGAGTATACGTTAATAGTTGCTTTATTTATTTAACCCTATCTTATATACCACCCTATTCGGACTTATCTGTATACATGCAGCATGCTTCTTTAATAAATAGTGCTACCTCGATGGCAAATAATGAAGATTCAATAATTGTATTAGGTGATTTCAATTTACCGTGTGCTTCGTGGAAACCTTTCGATGACTATATCGTGCCGATTTGCAATCGGTCATGTTTTAATGAGTTTTTCGAAAAAATGTCCGAGTTGGGTCTGAACCAAATTAATTTGATTCCGAATAAATTTGGTAAATGCTTAGATTTAGTATACGTTGATACCTCTTCAAAGTGTTCCGTTATTCAGAGTAATCCTCTTGTTCTACCAGAGGACTCATATCATCCTGCTTTGGAAATATCTGTCGAAATCTCAGGCAATGTACGGGATAATAATCACCAAACTTCTAGCTTCTGTACTCGGTTTAATTTTGCAAAAGCTAATTTTAGAAAGTTAAATACAGAACTTTCTACAATAACATGACCTAATTATAATGGTGACATTGAATTGAGTGTCTCTCATTTTAATAACATTATTATGAAATTATTTGAAAAGTATGTTCCAATAGTAATTGTTAATAAATTTGAATTTGAAAACTATAGAGGTATCGCAAAACTATCAGTTATACCTAAACTTTTTGAAGCTATCATCACTGACCATATAACCTTTTCGATTTCTCCGTTAATTTTCTCATCTCAGCATGGATTTCGTAAAGGGAACTCGACTATAACAAACTTACTTGAATTTGTAAACCATGTATCATTGGGTTTTAGGGAACATAAGCATACGGATGATATACACAGACTTTATCAAAGCTTTCGATAAAGTAAATATCTCGATTCTCATACATAAACTTGATCTGCTGGGCTTTCAGCCAAGATTTCTTCAATGGGTATCTTCCTATCTTTATAATAGAACACAACGAGTGATATTTGAGGATACACCTTCAGATACAATTAATGTTTCTTCTGGTGTTCCGCAAGGTAGTCATCTTGGCCCGATTCTGTTCTTGTTGTTTATTAACGATATCTCTTCAGTAATAGAATTTTCAAAAATTTTATTATACGCTGACGATGTAAAGCTTTTTAAATCATACACTTCAACTGAGGAAAGGTGTCTGTTGCAAACAGACTTAAACAATTTGGTTGCATGGTGTGATAGAAATGATTTGCCATTGAATCTCAATAAATGTAAGACGATGTGCTTTTCCCGTGGATCTGTGCACCCCTCTTCTTATGTAATAAAACACCATATTCTAGAGCAAGTTTTAAACTATGTTGATTTGGGAGTTAATATTGACCCTAAGCTTAATTTCAGTCTTCATATTGATACCATGGTCTTGAAAGCAAAAGCTGTCCTCAGTTTTGTTAAACGTTGGTCTAAAGAATTTAGAGATCCGTATATTACTAAAACACTTTATACAACTTTGGTTAGCCTATATTGGAATATGGCTCTGTGGTATGGAACCCTAGCTACCAAATCCATTCTGACAAGTTAGAGTCGGTTCAAAAACAATTTTTACTTTTCGCCTTAGCGCATTTCCAATGGGATGCTAGGGTAAGTCTACCTCCATACACTAGTCGTTTAAAACTTATTAATCTACCTACACTTTCTAGTCGTAGGGAAATGCCTGGCATAACATTCTTAGTGAAACTTTTGAATGGAACTGTTTGCAGTTATTTTCTCCTGTCTGAAATTAAATTTAATATCCCGGTTCGCCTTTCGAGCAGTTTAGACCATTACTGCTAAAATCCTGTAGATCAAATTTTGAACTAAACGAGCCATTCCGCCGTATATGTCATGATTTTAATTCTCATTCCAGCACATTTGACTTATCTGACTCACTTTTCAAAATTAAAAAGACTTTATTGTTTTCTCTTAATAAATGAAAATATAACAATTTATTATATTGTAATTTTAGATCTTAGCTGTTGAAATTTTTGTTTCTGTAGCTGAGCAGTTTTAGATCTCAACACTTAAAAAACTCTCTTGCCTTTTCTGACTCGGCTAATTCCGCACGTATGCGGATTGCACCCCTCGCGGCGGTTGGGCGGTGGAGGGTGGAGGGTAATCGTTGGGTTATTATTATTATTATTATCCAAAAATTTTACATATGGTTGAAATTGAAAATATACTGATTCACGAATACAAATTAGTTTCTTTAAAACTTGCTGGATACATCAACATTCAAAATGGTTCAAAAAGAACAACTTATTATTTATATATTCAATATCCAATAATACTTGAAAAATCTATATTATATGAAACAAAAGCAATAGCTTAATCGGATGGAAAACTTATTATTCCAAAAGAAATTATACTTTGCAACAATACTTATCACAATGAAGAAAACTGTAAATTAAAGTTACGTAATACTTATTGTTAAACAAACCAAAACCATGTTTCGTGCACATACTAAATCAAAAGTAAGCAAATTTAAAAAAAATTAAAGAAAGAAATAAAAATTGTACGAAATAAAAAGAGCAATTCTTATAACAGGTAGGTAGGAAGGTGGGTAGAGTGGCTGTCTGACGACGCACCTAGGCCTATTGGAGGCCCATTGTGATACCACCGGGACTAATATTCCCTCACTCTATTGTCTCCTCTCTGAACCAACCTGTGCCTCTGATCAAGTTCATTGGTATAAATAGTTTTATATGAGCAACTTCCGGTACGTCGACAAGGAACCCTCGACCGATAGTAGCGATTCTTTTCCTGTATAGAGCCTTACATTCGCATAGAAGATGTTTTACAGTCTCTTCTTCTTCTACCTCCTGACAGCTTCTACAATAGGCTTTGTGAGGCACACCTAGCCTGCTGGCATGTCTACCAATTAGACTATGACCTGTTAATACTCCTGTCAGAATTCTTATGTCATTCCTTTTGAATTTTAATAGTCGGTTTGTGCGGCTCATGCTCCATTCCTGCCACGTTTGTCTGCTAGTTGAGCAAGTTAGTGATTGTTTCCACTGAGAGTCAGCTAGATTTGTAACATGTTCGCTGATTAAGTGTTTACAAGTTGCCAGAGGCATAAAAAATCCCTCATTTTCAGAGGTTAATTGTAAAATGGTACCTGTTCTGGCTAGTTCATCTGCTTCGCAGTTACCAGGGATATCACTATGTCCTGGATTCCATTGCATGTTTATCGTGAAGTAGGATGTTAGATCCTCTAATAGATCAAGATATTCTTTCACTATCTTTGATGAGACCGTAGGAGACTTGAGTGATTTCAAGGCCGCTTGGCTATCCGTATATACAGTAGTGGCCAATAAAATGTTACCACGGTTGAAAATTTATATTGCGGAATTCAAAGTACTTTTTTTTTTAATATTATCCAATTTTTGCTCCTCTTATGTGTCACTTCTTTGGAATTCGTCTGAGTAACTGTTGACGATTCCGTTAATTACAGTTGCTTGCGATTTTTCCTTTAATTTGTTTTATGGTAAGTATGTGTTTCATTACTGAAAGTATGAAGAAGCTGACAAGTGCTCAAAAAAGTGTGATTCTTACTTTAAAAGAAGAAAATTACAGCGCGAGGGCAGTCGCAAAACGCATAATACGTAGCCATGTGTCCATTCTGAAGTTTTATAAATTATATGACGCAACTAAATCTTGGAACAGAGGTCCTGGAAGTGGATTCGCAAAGAAAAAAACATCTAATAGGATGGATCGAAATTTAAAGAACTTAAGCCTGCGGAACCGATTTTAAACTTCAGTGGAGCTAAGCTCAGAGTTGAACGAGCGATATTCGGTGGATATAAGTGCACGCACGGTACGAAGGAAGCTCTATAATATTGGCCTCAAAGCGAGAAGGCCAAGAAAAAAGCCTCCTCTAAATGCAAAAATGCGCACGGCACGCCGGAGTTTTGCCTGAGAACATCGAAATTGGACTCTAGAAGATTGGAAAAGGGGTATCTTCACTGATGAATCGAAAATAAATTTGAATCAGTTCGACGGAATCCAGTACGTTCGGTGGAAAACATAAGAAGAATTGCTTAAAAGTACTGGGATAACCAGAAACAAATTTCCAATGAGTTACATGGTTCAGGGTGGAGTTTATTACTATGGTTACAGTGAATTAGCATTTATAAAAGCTTCTTTAAATGCTTCTGGAGCCAGCAATGGATGGCTTGTTTCCTGTTTTCATCGACGGAATCTTTCAAGATGACTCTGCGCCATGCCACCGCGCAAAAAGCGTAAGTATTATGTTTGTTATAACCACTCTTCTTTTCTCTTTCAGATAAACAATAAATAAAACTTTTTAAAACATCTTATATTAAAGGTGAAAGAATATTTGGAGCGAGGCGGTATAAAAACTCTTAAATGGCCAGGAAATAGCCCAGATTTAAATCCTAACGAGAAATCAATCTACTTTTGCTGGAAAGACACCACCTCCCTCTCGATTATCTAGTTTGGATACATCAGTGTAGATGCTAATCCCTTCATTATCGCATATACTGTCTGCTCTTTGTATACTTTCCATACGCTTAACCGCGTATTTCTTTTTCATTATTGGCCATTAATATACCTTATGTCATTATTGGTAGTAGCCTAAGTAGCTTGCCTTATCTCCAATTGCTAGTCTGCTATCATTTAATACTGGCGCTGTAACAACTAGATTATTATGTTTTCTGGTGAACAATACTAGATCCGTCTTATTAGCATTTAAGTTTATTCCGCACGATACGGCCCAACGATTTATATCGTCTAGCCAGCGTCAGCGTAGGCCACAACATGTACCCCCTTCTTTTCTAGATCCAACGGAAGAAATCCAGAGGAGTGGGGATAGCAAGCTTCCGGGAGGTGTACCCTTTGGACAGATCTGCACATCGTTGACACTCCCAGCGTTGAAATTATTGACCTGGTCGTAAGCATCTGTTCAATTAGTTTTCTCAGAGGTTCAGAGATGTCCAGATCCTTAAGCGCACTCAGTATGGCTCTATGCTGGATATTATTGAAGGCTCCTGCTATATCTAAGAAGGCAATTAGAGAGTATTCTCTAACTCCCAGTGATTTTTTAATCTTCGCCACCACAAAGATTAGCGCTTCTGAAATCCTTTGGACTTGTATGCGAGCTTTTGCCTACCTTAGGTATATATATTACCTTGACTTCCCCCAAAGCGAAGGGATATAGTTTAAATGAAGCGCCCCCTTAAGAATGGTTACTAGCCAATCTATTATGTAATTCTGCGACTGCTGTAATTGAGCCGGTCATAGACCGTCTGTTTCCGGCGACTTGAAGGGCTTGAAGCTATTTCTTGCCCAGCGTACGTTGCTTTCTGCCACTATGTTTATAGGAGTGTAGTCTGCTCCGCTGTCTTGAGTATATTCTACAGTATGGCTTTTAGAGCAGCTTGGGAAGTAGGTATCCATTAATAGTCCTAATGACTCTGACTCGTCTCGGGAAAACTTTGCTAAATTGAACTGCTTTCTGCATTTTTTCTGTAATTTTTTAATTTCAGGAGACCACTAATTCTTCCCCTACTTCGTGTTATTGGACAAGCCACTTCTAATGGTTGCCGGCAAGATTCCGTGAATCGATCAACGAGGATGTTGAGATCCTCCCTACTTTTGGCTAAAACGGCCAACAGGTCAGGTAACAATACAGTAAAAAATGATTCCTTATCAGGAACATACCTAATAACGTTTACTTAGTAGCCTATGAAAATTCTGAAGAAAAAATTCATAAATACTTAGCAAATCATCATTTTAATGACTATAAAATAATAGAATACATTGATACTAAAACCGAAGAATTGAATTTGAAATTTCAAACTTAATAAATAAGTTACAAAATATATATACAGAAAGCCCTTCCGTAACAAAAATATTATTTGTAATACTTATTATAACCAACAGTTGCACAATATATAGATTATTTATTTAAAAATGAGCGAGCTGAAAATCAAGAAAAACTTTTTATGCAATTAAAAGAACAAATCAAATTTTTAATAAATCAGGACGGTTTATCTTAGGAAGGGGGGAATTAACGCAAGTCTCCACCCAGCAGTTTTATCGTAACTGTAAATAAAGTTGTATTTAACGTTTTCTGAATGGAAATTCATTTCTCCTATTTAAAAAAGAACAATCTTTTGTCTGCTTTTATATCCGAAGGAAAACTAAAAAAACTCGTTTATAACAGTTTATTTGTATAATAGTTTTTGCAATTCGCTACAGCACACTTCATTTTACTTTACTTTATTTACTTAATTGGCAATTATGTTGTCAATAGCTGAATGTGTTTATTTGTAAATGAGCCAAATATTTTTTGCAATATTATTCTATTCAGTTTACTAAAACGTTTTCAAAAAAGTGTAACCTTTTTTGTTTACAATTTACAAGCTGCTCTAAGCTTCTTCTCCTCAACTCAAAAGAATTACGTCACAATACGGCAGAATAGTGCAATTTGTTTTTGTAACAATTGTCACCTCCTAAACTGAAAAAAGTAACGGTAAATCATATTGCATTCTATCATTCTTGTAAATATTCAAACAAAAATATTCCTGAGAAGAAAAATGCTAGTTATTGAAAGGCGCTAAATATTTTTTTTAACAGCTATTTATCAATAACTAGCAAAGTTTCTGGAGGAAAAGCGTTTTTTAACCCAAAAAATTCTGTTAGTTTCTGCTAGCAGAAAATATCTGCTAGTAGTTTTCATATTGGGAGTGAGCGTGGTTATTATCTAATTTTACCCATTTTCCCAGCGATGGAAAAGTGATAAAAAGACGTCCTCCCTTTTTGTTGAGTTAGCTTCAGCGGTTTGGAAGATACAAATTACAATTTGGTATCTGAATTAAGTGCTTAGTTATGACACTTGATAGGTTGTCTTGTAATAGCTAAAAAAACTATTGTTTATTTCATACAAACAAAAAATGCATGTATTCTTAACATGTTCATAAAAAATATAAATAACATGTAAGGAATGGCTAAGTTCGGCTGTAACCGAACATTTTATATTTTTACTCAAATTTTGAAAAATCGTTCTTATGTTTTGTTGTATACGCTTATAATTGATTTTATATAAAATATTATCATGTTTAGCTTAAAAACAATAAATATTAACAACTTTAAAAATTATACTATTATATTAATTTGAATATAATATTTACAATATAAAACATAAATTTTTATATAGATTCTTATACATATATCCAAATTATATTTCTTTTCTGCTTATACTATTTAAATTCTATCATATATTTATACAATAATGTCTTATATAATAACAAATTGTACATATAATTTAAATTTTCTTAATTAGATTACTTACATATTTTTCTTAAAACTGTCTTAAAAACTACTGTCAAAATTCCTATACCATTCCAATTCCATTATATTTGGAAAAAAAATTAAGAACTATTGCACTAAGTCTGAAAACTTTAGTTCGAAATAGAGACACAAATACTGTCATAATAGCTGTGTACTGTTTTAAAAGTAATTCCATTTACACGGGAAGGATCCATGTTTGAAAATGCCCAATCGATTTGTGTACCGGCAGGTGTAGTTGAATATTCTGCACCAAGCAGGGAACAAAAGTTTTTTTCTTGGAGCAGATTTCTTATTTCAGTCCCTGTAGACATTAAACAAATGTTAAAATCTCCAACAATTAGCACATTATGATTGCATAACTCAGAAGTAACGGCTGTCTGAAGTTCTACGATTAAATGTCTGACAGAGAAAGTGGAATTTCTGTATAGAACCAAAATATTAATATTGAAATATTTAAACAAACCCGCTTTTAAAACTTTGCGGTCTAATTGAATTTTCTAACAGCTATTAGTTTTATAGAGCTAGCAATACTGTGCTTTGCATATTGGCTAGATGAGTTACGCCTCCGCCTCAATACACGCCGCTGAGCGCAAACAAACCACAATTAACCTGCGGCCTTCACGGCCTTTATAACTCCTATGGATTTGACCTTTGCTCGACACGGACTTAGCTTGGACTATTAGATGGATCGGTTTGAACCCTGGGCTGGTGGTCGTGGTATTCTGTCACCTGAGTATGTAGGGGTGACACCCTGCAGAAATGGCTGATGGGCTAATACCAAGGCCGCCTCCGTCCCGTTAAAACCATGGCAGGCCTCAGAGTACGTTACCCTCCTGTCATCATTAAGTTGGTGTGGTAGGTGTTTGTTGAGATGACTCCTTCTTTGCGCTGGTCGGCTCTGAACGCACTGCCTCATAAGGGCGTGCGTCAACCCTCGCCTTGGCCTCGTAACCGAGACAACCTTGGGACCATTTAAAGGCGATTACCTTTTCAGGAGACGGATAGCGGGTCTGAGTGGGGACCCAATTACAATGAACACAAAACAACAACAAAACTTAAACAAGGACGAGGGAGAAAGCGGGTCGAAATCGACCTCTTCAAAAGTGGACAGTTCCCTGGAGGGGGCATCCTCACCGATGGGGACGAAACCGTCTCCGCCAAAGGGTGAGAAGAATAATTCCGGGGGTGACCGGCTTACCATCGCTAGGGGCGGTAACGTGGGGGGAGTGGGCAGGAATCTGCCGACGGACACCTTAGGCAGGGCAGAAGTGCGCGGCGGAATCGCCAGCACTAGCAGAGGAACCTCTGTAAAATACATGGGGGGCGCGGGGTTCTCAGTGAAAGCTAAGGGCTCCAGGGGGAAACGCCAGACTACAGCTAAAAAGCTGAAGTCGGACCGTCGCCTGGCTACCAAGATTTTGGAGCGCTACGGTGGCAAGCAGGCTGACCAGGAAACTGATCAGCATGCTAGCACACTTGAGTGGGCCAAAATGGTGCTAAGCGACGTCAATGTCGGGAAAGGGGGGCCGAGCGTACCGCCCGAGTCGATGAAGCGACAGAGGTCGCAGAAGGGGGAATCCTCCCTCGGTAAGAAGCCTCGAGTCGGAGCGGCACCGATGTTAAGCGAAATCGCTAAACTCGCCAGCTCAATTGAGCTCGGGGTATACGACAGCAGCAGGGGAGATGGAGCCATCTCCCATGAAGAGTGGAAGCGGGTAGCGGCTGCTATCTCCGCATTGTTCATGAAGGTGGTCAGGGGAAGCCCTGGACCACCCCCTAGATGTGAAAGTGCCGGGTGGAATCTCGGCTTACACAAACTTGTAAGGTGTGCCGACGAACGGTCGGCATTCCTTTATAAGGAGGCGGTAGCCAGGGTGGGGGAAGTATGGAAGGGAGCAAGGCTCGAGGCGGTGGCCAAATCGGATCTTCCGATGTGACCTCGTGCTCGTGTCTGGCTTCCGGCCGAACCCTCCACCCTGACCGAAATTGAAGAGATATTGCGGTACTTCAATCCATCTCTTCCCACCCTGGACTGGAAGGTGGTTAGGCTGGAGAGGACCGAGGAACCATATCGGCAAGCGCTGATACTCCTAAATAAGGAGTCCATCGCTCCTCTCAGCAGTGCAAAGGGGGCCATAAGCTATGGCTTCGAGAGTGTCGTCCTTAGGATTCTCCCAAATGAAGCCAGGGCTGATGGCCCGTCGCCACCAGCTGAGGTGGAAGAGAGTGGGAGAGCGACCCACTCTAATAAGGATACCGACCCCATCCTCTCGGATACAGTGAGCACGGGGGGCGGATCGTCAGTCGATGATGGATCCGTTTTCAGTCTCGACCGTCTGTTTGAGGCTGCTGGGGTCGATAGTACGGATGAAGGTGCGGAACTCGCACTGCTGGAGAAGAGTTTGGAGGATGAGGATCCTCCAAATTAACCTCCAGCACTCGAAGGCGGCCTCCGCCGATCTAGTGCTTTGTCTAGGACGGGACGAAGCCGACGTTGTCCTTATCCAGGAACCGTGGCTGAGCAGCAACGGTATCTCTGGTCGAAGGACAAAGAGCCACAAGCTCCTGGCCGCAAACAGTACAGGTAGAACCAGAGCCTGCTTGTTGATCAGAAACGAACTTAACGTTTTTCTTTTACATAATTTCAGCAACGAGGACGTCGTCGCTGCTAGACTGGAGGACAGCGCTGGAGAACTCTGGCTGTTCTCAGCCTACATGCCGCACGACGACGAGGTGGAGCCACCTCCGAACCTGCTGAGAAGAGCCCTCGCAGAGGCCAGGCGCAAAGGAGCTGGTGTCTTAATAGGCTCGGATGCAAATTCAAGGCACACCGTCTGGGGGAGCTCGGACATTAACACAAGAGGTGAGTCACTCTTTGATTTAATTTGTAGAGTAGATCTTTCTATTTGTAATAAGGGGAACAGCCCTACTTTTGTTACTGCTACCAGGCCGGAAGTCCTTGACATTACGCTAGCCTCTAGGGAAATCGCTCCCTTGATTTCGGAATGGAGGGTTCTAGACGACCATTCATTCTCGGATCATAGATATATTGGTTTCAGCTTGAAAGCCTCATGCCCGGAACTCAAAACCTATAGAAATTTTAGGAATACCAACTGGGTCCGGTACTGCAGGAAGCTTCGATCAGCTCTGCCACCCGCACCCGACAGGGATTCGATCCTATCGGCGGATGCGGTTGATGAGCTCGTCGAGATTTTCAGCTCTGTTAGTAGAACTACTCTTGACAGCTCCTGTCCTCTGAGAACTCAGAAAATCAAAGGGAAACCCCCTAGGTGGACTTCGGAGCTAACGGAGATCAGATCTTCGAGCAGAAGACTGTTCAACAAAGCCCGTAGTAGCGGCTCTGGCGACGACTGGGCGTTGTACAAGGCCGGACTGGCCATCTACAAGTCCGAGTTGAAGAAAGCCAAGAGAGTTTCTTGGAGAGCCTTCTGCTGTAGTGTAGAGGGCTGTAATGAGTCCTCACGATTTAGGCGCATTCTTGAAAAAAACCCTACTCCAGTGGGGTATCTAAAAAATGCAGATAGTAGTTGGACAACGAGTAGCGAGGAGTCCTTGAAACTACTCCTGGATGCTTATTTTCCACTAAATCACTCTGCTGAAGAAGTATCACTGGGGGAGCTGCAGGAGGGCTGTACAGCCTTCTTGGACCTTCTGGACGATCGTCACCTTACTTGGGCGCTGAAATCCTTCAAGCCCTTTAAGTCCCCGGGGCCCGATGGCATTATTCCTGCGCAATTGCAGCGCACGATCAAGATGTCATTGAGCTGGCTGGCCCCTATCTACGCGAACTGCGTCAGATTAGGCCATGTCCCAAAGGTCTGGAGACAGGTTAAGGTTGCTTTCATTCCGAAGGCCGGCAAAAGCTCTCACGTCTGTGCGAAAGATTTCAGACCCATCAGCCTATCCTCGTTTTTGTTGAAAACACTGGAGAGGCTTTTGGATTGGATGGACATTAGGAGCAGAATACCGAGGGGTAAACTGTTACGGGCGCAGCATGCATATATCAAAGGCAAGTCAGTCGACACTGCTTTGCATGATGTAGTGTCACGGCTGGAGATAGCTCTCAAGCACAAGGAATTTGCTGTGGGCACCTTCCTCGACATCGAGGGGGCCTTCAACAATGTGCGACCAGAGGCAGTGGTTAAAGCCCTCGGAAAGTTTGAGGTGGAATCTAACCTCAAGCACCTTATTTTTAGTCTTCTTTGCGACAGAACGGTCGCAGCGGAGTGGGGTGGTGCCAAGGCCACCAGAAAAGTGAATAGGGGAACTCCGCAGGGGGGAGTACTCTCCCCACTGCTCTGGATAATGGTGGTTAACGACCTACTTATAGAACTCGAGACGCAAGGCTGTCGGGTGACAGCATACGCTGACGATGTGGTTCTTATGGTTAAGGGAAAGTTCCTGAATACCGTTTACGAGCTCACCGAAGGGTACCTGAACGCGGTATCTAGGTGGGCAAATAGAAGCGGCCTGGCCGTCAACCCAAGTAAAACCGAATTGGTTTTATTTACCAGGAGGTATAAGATATCAAATGTGCCTCTCCCTTCTTTCGGGGGTTCACTTCTTCAGCCTGCTGAGAAAGTGAAATACCTAGGGCTCATCCTCGATAGCAAACTTTCCTGGAGGCCAAATATAGAGGAGAGAGTTAAGAAGGCTTCGGTCGCCTTATACTGCTGCAAAGGGGCTATTGGGAAAAGGTGGGGACTCTCACCTCAGGTGGTGTTCTGGCTCTACGAAACCGTAGTTAAGCCAATAATGTTCTATGGTGTGTTCGTCTGGTGGAGGGCGCTCGAGAGGACCACACTGGTTAAAAAGCTTGAAAGGGTCCAAAGAGCGGCGCTCATCGGAATCCCCGGTGCACTGCGGACCATACCGACACTAGCTCTTAATGCTATTTTAAACATAGCACCTGTGGACATTGCCGGTAGGTCCATTGCCGCGAAGTGTGCTCTAAGGCTCAGGGAAGCTGGGCTTTTGAAGAGGTCCGAACAAGGGCACTCCGAAATTCTTTCCTCCTTCAGCGGCCTCCCGGAAAAATTAGATCACTGCGTCACTGTAGCCACTCGAGGCGGTTCCTTCTCCGCTCATATCCCAACGAGGGACATGTGGGTGGGAAGAAGCCGTTGGAGAAGAGGCGCGGCGAGCTTTTTCACGGATGGATCGAAGCTAGGAGGGAAGGTTGGAGGGGGGGGTTTTCTGTAAGGAGCTCTCCGTCAGTCTTAGCTTCAGGCTGCCGGATCACTGTAGTGTTTTTCAGGCGGAAGTTGCTGCTATTAAGGCGGCGGTAGAAGTACTGCTGCGTAGTGCAGCCTCGTTTGTAGAAGTGAGCACTCACTCTGATATTAGGGCAGCAATACTAGCTTTGAGCGCGCGTACCGTGCAATCAAAGCTAGTCAAGGAGTGTCTGTCCTCTTTAGAGGTAGCGTCTGGCTATTTCAACATCAGGCTCGTTTGGGTGCCTGGTCGCAGCGGAATCGCTGGAAACTGCAAAGCCAATGAGCTAGCCAGGGGGGGCACCTTTGCCCCGCTCACATCGGAATGGGATCAAGTTGGATCTCCGTTAGCGTCCTGCGCTCTAACTTTGGATCAATGGACCTCGCGTGCACTTAGCAGACGTTGGTCGACGACTAGGTCCTGTGCGACCGCGAGATCCTTCTGGCCAAGAGTGGATCGCAGGAGGTCAGGGGAACTTCTCGCCCTGAGCAAAGTGCATCTAGCCGCTACTGTAGGAGTTCTCACTGGACACTGTCCAATGGGCACTCATGCGGTACGACTTGGTGTACTACCCGGTGCCAAAGTTGTATGGAGGAGGGCGAGGTGGAATCATCCCAGCACTTTCTCCTCCAATGTCCGGCATTCGCTAGGCTGCGATTGAAATATCTCGGCAATCACACGTTTGGCGGTCCTGAATACCTATCCGTAATGGATATTGGCCGTCTTAACAAGTTTGTAGTCAGCACAAGACGTCTTGTCGACTTGTAAGGGTCTTTTGATCCGGACTATAGGAGTCGTAGGTATCACAACGGACTGGCGTCTTAAGCTGTCCAAGTGGGATCCCTTCTGGGATCGACCTCCTAACCTAACCTAACCTAACCTAACACAATTAACAAGAAGACTCCACCCACTAACACACACCAACTTAACACCACGCAGACCACCCACGCATACACATCACATCACACCTCAACTCTACACAACCCAACACTCAAAAGGGAATAACACAGAACCAGAGCCCTTCTTTTTCGTACGCATTCGCGCCGTCAAGACGTCCACCGATTGCAGCAAATTTCGCCCGAGTACCTTAAGTGGAATTTTTAATTTTTATATATATTTTTTTCCTTAATAAAAAAAGCGGATACCGCCGGAAAATCTATTTTGATTTTTTGGCTTTTGATAAACGTATATAAACGGTGAGTGAAAACGAGTACATTATAATTCCCCGTTTATTTCTGTTGTTTGTTTCCGTGCTATCTATCCTCAGCTTGTTAATTGGAGTAAATTCTAGTATATCAAAATTTTCACAGGATATCTCCAAGTTTCCACAAAACATAAAATATCTAAAGATAGCATCAAACAGTCGCTTTTTATATCATTAATGTGAGCGTGAAGACTCTGAGCATTATGGAATAAAATTTGATGTCCTGATGTTCGGGAAATCATAAAATTTAAACTTATTGTCAAAGCTTTATTTGTGTTCAATTCCCTCAGTTCCCTAAATACAGGATCCGATTCAAAAAATTTTTTAGGTGGAATAAAATTTCCAATGATGAGTAGACCTTCTGCAGTAGTAGCTCGACTATAAGTAACATATATTGAAGCTCTAGGCATTCTGGGTCGAGTATAAACTACAACTTTGTATATTACTTGTATATGTTATGAAACTGAGTCTACCTAAGTTAATGGCCTTCAATATAAGTCAAAAAGATACTAAGTGTGATTGTAATTTATTCACGATTTCAGCGAATAATAGATTTTTGATTATTTCGCAACATTTTTTAATATAAAGTATTGCCAGCATCTGAAGGAATTTCCGGGGTTTTGATTCTTGCAAGTTGCAAGAGTATAAAATGTTCGGTTAGACCCGAACTTATTCCTTTCTTACTTGTTTAATATAAAGTTTTCCTAGCACCTAAAGCTACTTTCTCTGCTTTGATCCCGCAAGTTGCAAGAGTATAAAATATTTAGTTACGCGCGAACTTAGTCCTTCCTTGATTATTACGGCGTAAAACTTTGAGTGAATAATATGTTTAAAGTATGCCACCTTGTGACCAAAAATTGTCTAAATCGAAACTGTTCAAGGCTCTAGGTACTGAATATGTGGACCCCAGTGCCTACAGTTGACTTTTTACCGAAAATATCGGTCAACATAGAACCAGGTGGCAAGATCCACAAAGAAATCTAAAACGAGTATACCATTTGACTTTGTGAGAGTATAAAATGTTCGGTTACATCCGAACCTAGCCTAACCTTTAAATTAATTTGCAAATATTGCATTCACAAACATTTCTTTTCACGTGGAACGTATAAAAAAATCGCAGACTAAAATTTCGTTTACGACAAGAATGCCATACTCGTCAATAAACAAATATTAATGCAAAAAATAGATGCCCTCGGATAAATAATAAGTGCACAAACATCTTTATTAACGATGTAGATTTACAAATTCTGCAACTAAGGTTTAAGGAAGGCTTACAAAAATGAGCCTTAAACCAATTGAAAGAGTTAACATGTGTTTTGTTGTGGTTTTGTAATTAAAAAGTTTAGTATTTAAGGGAATAGTCAGTTAGCAAGTAAGGAAATTACAAAATGAGAAGAGGAGATGTGAGAATATCAGAAGGAGAGGTAAAGAAAAAATTAGGTCTTAGCTCAATAACTACGTCTAATATTTGGTTCTATTATATTCTATTCTCAGAAGGGCGGAAGAATACTTTAGATTTGATTTAAGGGGTTACATAAGTTTCACGGCTTCAAAAAATAAAAATAAATTATTGTCTTATTTAATTCTATAACATCTCTAGAATATTGTTCTAAGTTGATACCAGTAATAGTTTTGGAGATACAATTTTGAAAAGTTGCGCGATCGATTTCAGCTATATAGACACTTAAAACCTTAAAAGCGTTTTTCTCGAAACTATGTTTTCAAAGTCGGTTATCAATATTTTTCACCAACTACTCAACCAATCTTAATGAAATTTTACAAAGGTCTTTGAAATATAATTTGCAAGGTCTTGCCGGGGAGGATTTTCTTTTGTTTAATTATAACTATTTAAAAAACAAAAAACGTTGAGAAAAGTTTCACCAAAATTTGCATGTTTTTGTAAAAAAGTCTGCCAAAAATACAATTTTTACTTTATTTGTTTTTCCTCCGTTCAATACCTAGTTAATGGTCTTAGTTAAAACACATATTTTTTTTTTTACTTTTGATGATCCTGTCAGAAATTCTGCTGTCAACGCGTAGGTACCTTTTTTCCGAGGGACTGCCGAAAATGACGTCGTAATGACCGATCTTTGAATATTTTCCTTTGTAAATTTCACAAAATCAAAGATTTAAATATGTATCTTCGGAATAAGAAAAAGTTTGAATAACATATTTAATTTTTATGAAAAGAAAAATATTAAGAATAGGGAGTGTTTTGCTCGGCGAAACCCATGTAACCCCTTAAAAGAACATGCAACAAAGTTAGCAAGAAACTTCATAAAACATATTTGTGATATTATTCATTTATACTGCAGTTATTATATGGATGTTTCATCACGACAATTTGCTTCGTGTCCAAGATGTTTATATCAACTTAATTTACTCAAATGATACACGAAAAATATAAAAATATGTTTGTACAATGTATGAGATTTAAACTAAGGTCTGGGCCAATTTCATTTATATTTAGCGCTAAGCCCGAACTTAGCCCTTCCTTACTTGGTTTTTTGTTTTGTGTAGAGGTGTGTTTTCATAAAAGAACATTTTGTTAGTGCGGATACGGTGTGACTACATTATTTTTAAGAAAACTTGTCCATGCGCTCGTTTGGCTTCTGCAAACAGGCTGACTTTTTCGATCTTTGATTCGTTTTGTCACACCGTAACCGCACCAACAAAATGTCCTTTTATGAAAACACACCTCTACACAAAACCAAAAACCAAGTAAGGAAGGGCTTAGTTCGGGTGAAACCGAAGATTTTATACTCTTGAAACTTGCAAGGATCAAAGCAAAGAAAATACTCTCAGGTTTTAGGAAAGCTTTTTATTAAACAAGAAAAAACGTTAACTTATAAATAATAACTTCATTCAGATCTAATTTCATGAATCGGCAATAACAAAATGTCTGTCCGTCTGTCTGTATATATACAAACTAGTCCCTCAGTTTTTATGCTATCGATCTGAAATTTTGCACCTGTCCTTTTCTAACAAAAAAGCTGCTCATTTGTCGGAACGGCCGATATCGGACCACTATAGCATATAGCTCTTCCATTTGACGAGGTACCTTCATGAAATTTGGCGTTTATTATTATTTAAGGCATTAATCCAATCCCCGAAGAAATTGTATAGATTGGATGACTATAGCATATAGCTGCCATACAAACTGAACAATCGGAATCAAGTGCTTGTATGGGAAACTCTTTCATTTGACGAGGTATCTTCACAAAATTTGGCATTTATTATTTGAGGCAACAATGTAATCTCCGAAGAAATTATTCAGATCGATGATTATAGCATATAGCTGCCATACAAACTGAAGAATCGGAATGAAGTGCTTGTATGGAAAATTTTTTTATTTGAAGAGGTATCTTCGCGAAATTAGGCACGAGTTATTGCTTAAGGCAACAAATTTTTCTCCACAGAAATTGGTCAGATCAGAGCACTATATCATATAGCTGCCATACAAATTGAACGTTCAGAATCAAGTTCTTGTACAGTGCCTTTGTATTTGTGAAGGGTATTATAGCTTCGGCGCAACCGAAGTTAACGTTTTTTCTTGTTTTATTAATATAAAAACCACACATTAAGCAACATATTCGACATAAGGTTTGTAAGGATAACGAAAATCAATGTATGTAGTATTTGGGAGTTGGGGTAATTGGTAGACTAAATTCGCATATTTTCGACATTAAACTTATAAACAATATATATATTTATCTATATATATAGTATATCCAATATTATACGTTCAGTTAATTTTGCCAAGATATCTTACATATTAACTGATATATGGCATAAGGCCATCCAGAATTTTGAAAATTGTATCTTAATTATATGAGAGATTGAGGTAATATTGAGCCGATTTTATATATTTTTGGCCATACAACATACTACTAACAAAAAAAAAAAACACTCCCTGAGCTACATCAAGCTACCTCACATACCATAACTAACATATGTGGAGTAAAATCAACCGGATGTTTGATAATCCTGAATTTAGTTACCATATGTGAAGGCTTGGACAAGTTTTCATCTGATTTCACTCCTTTTAGGTACAAAGATGAAGCGTTTAAAGGAAAATACATCCATTTAATTTTATTGAAATAGCTCACATACAAGGAGCGTTCCAAAGTAAACAGGACTTTTAAAAAGAAGACAGATCAAATGGTTTTATCGGCAAAATCAATTAATATTGTTCAAAATAGTCTCCTTCTGCTTTAATACTGCTTTTTGTTTTAGCTCGTTGCCCGGTATGACCGCCAGTATGCCGGTGCAAGCGTTTTGAATGGCCTCCACGTCTGCATAACGCTTTCCTTTCATCGGCAAATGCATTTTTCCGAAAAGTTAGAAGTCGCACGGTGCCATATTAGATGAATACGGGGAGTGGTTGATTGTAAAAATGTGATTTTTGGTCAAATAATTGGCCACAAGCGTCGATCGATGAAACGGCGCATTATCGTGCAACAAACGCCAACTTCCATCTTCACGATATTCGGCCCGAACACGTCGAATACGGCGCACCAAACGCTTCAAAACTCCAAGGTAGAATACCGCATTAACGGTTTGGCCGGGTGGAACAAATTCTTTGTGGACAATACCCTTGGAATCATAAAAACAAATCAGCATTGTGTTCACTTTTGACTTCTCCAGGCGCGATTTATTGGGTTTCGGCTCATTTCTCATTTATGTCCTCACGACCACTTTGAAAACGTTGAAACCACTCGTGCACTATGCTACGGGATAGGCAATCATCGCCATAAACTTGTTTCATCAATTGAAACGTTTCGGTAAAAGTTTTACCAATTTTAAAACAAAATTTAATGTTGGCTCTTTGTTCGAGGCTCATTTCTCACCAATGACAAAAACATACTGACACTTAAAACGCAATAACTTCACTTCCAATAGATGAAATGTTATAATAAAATTTTTACTGGAAGTCGACAAAGAATAGCAGATTCTAACGCACTAGACATATAGATGGCGCCACTAGATTTTACTTTTTTACTATTTACTATGGAACGCACCTTGTATTAGCCGATTTATGCGGTGTGAAGTATACCGCATGTTTGAAGAAATTACGACAAGGTATATGGGAGCTTAGGAAAGTATTGACGAGATTCAATTCATTTTTGGTATACTTGCATACTAATATCAGAGAGAAACTCTCTCCGTATTTCAATAATATACTTGTATCTCAAAGATTGGCCGTTATTTCCAGTAAAAAGTTAGCAGGAGGCACTGTGGTCCCAGTTTAGTAACTGGGGGCTTGAACAGTTATAGTCCGATTTTTAGACTTGGGATGGTATATCTTAGAAGCCCTATTTGTGCAAAGTCTTGTCCTAATATATTCTTTGGTGCTTGATTTGGAAACTGGAAAGGGAAAGAATCATATGGAATTTAAAATTGTGCTAGATAAGAAGAAGGCGTGGTTGTAGCCTGATTAAGCTCATTTTCTCATTGTGAGATGGGATTGTTAAAATAATTTTGTTGAAATTGATTAAGTAGTTCCGAAAATATACACATAAGTTCGCCTAAATGTTGGCGGTGCCACGCCTATCATCCAATTTTTACATCGGCTTCTTTAAATCCCTACCATCTCGGATGTAAAATTTAATTTTTAGTAGTTTTATCAAAATCGTTAAATGGGAGTGAGCGGGGTAATCATCCGATTTCATCAATATTCACGCTGTCGAAAGAAGAGTCAAAAATATTCATTCTGTGCAAATTTGGGTCATATAGGTTGAATGGTTCAGGAGATATATATATTAAATCATTAGAGGCTGAGGCCACGGCCACTTTTAAAAAACCATGCACAAATCCTTGAATTGAAGCTTATTCCTTTCTGAATAAGTTCAATGCCATATGTATGTATTTCATAACAGAGGAATCGCCGTTGATACACGTTAGTGGTAAATATATAAGATGCTGTTGCAAGCCTTTCAAGATTTTTGTGAGATACAGGCCAAATCTTCAATAAAGCCCACTTCAAGTTTTTGGATTGAAATAAAAAACTCACAGAGACTATAAAGCCGGCGTTCCAAGCAATTGCAGAATTGCCGATTACTCATGGGCGATTTTTACACACTGTTTGATTAGAACATAACACACACCGCCAAGCTTTAAGCCAATGCATAGAGAAGTGAGTGAAGAAAGTTTGTTAGAAAACAATGTAGCTACTAAGCCTTTTGTTGGCCAGAGGACAGCTTAAAGAGCTCTTAGTTGTAAATCTCTATTTGGAAAAAATGATAATTATATATCTTTATGCTAACGTATAACATATCAGATCTATTCAACACCTATAACTTAGTCAAATAACCTGAGAGCATTAACTTCATTTTAACAATCAAATGTATTGTGTTCTAAAATTTCGTCCACCGATTGCTTCTAAGCGAGTTTTTGAATGAAATTGGGGTTGCTTCGGATGACGAAGTCGAAGATGATGCGCATATTGAACAATAGAAAAAAGGCTATGCAAAAATCGACAACTTTAGTCCAAAGCCAGTCAGTCTAACCAAAAATATAATAAAATTAAAAAAAAAAATTAATTTCAATGCCCCCATCATGGAGCACTCGGTACCTGCCTCACAAGTGAGCATTGAATGGTAATTTTCAGCACAGAAATTAGTAGAGCGCGAGCAAAAGTGTAACCTCTAAAGCCGTTTCTTTAATTCTGGCCAATACTGTATTCCAGATTCTTCTAACATGTTGCGATTGGGGAAAGACATTATACACCTGTATGTGGTGTATTGGGCCTAGGGGAGATGTGACTGACGGAATCCGGAGACTTGAAAACTCATGGTCTGATTTCTACGATTTTAGATGAGGTGCACTACTTCTTCAAAGTTTTATTCCGCTATCTTCATTCTCATTTGTATTATATATTGTAAAGTAAACGAAACAGATCGAAATTGAATATTTGAAGTGGGAGTGATTGTAGTCCCTTTTTTTCCATTTTCATAGTGTGAAAAGAGGATGTTAAGAAAATATGAGGTCCAGAATTCTGGTTGGTAATGCCTATGGGCGTAATCGGACCAATGCAACGCCCACAAAACGTCATTCTTGGGATCTTATAGTGCGAAATCGGATTACAACCACGCCTATTTCTCATATAACACCATTTTAAAAACTCCATCTGATTCTTTCACTTTCAACTATGCAAATCAAGCAACAATGATTGTATCGGGTTATATGCCTTCTTGTGACCAAAAATTATCTAAATTGTACCAAAACTGTCCAAGCCCCTAGGTACTGAATATGTGGACCCCAGTTGACTTTTTACCAAAAAAAATCGGTTAATGTGTAAGATATATAATTGAAATTCATATAATAAATTAAAAACGGGTTAAGTCGGATCAATACTTCCTTTAATATAAAATTTTGCCAACACCTAAAGTAATTTCCCGGACTTTGATCCTTGCAAGTTGCAAGAGTATAAAATGTTGGGTTACACCTGAACTTAGAACTTCCTTACTTGTTATACTGTCGTTATCAACTTGTTGCTACAGAGTATAATAGTTTTGTTCACCTAATGGTTGTTTGTATCACCTAAAACTTATCGAGTTAGATAAAGAATTATGTATATAAATAAATAAATAAATAAAATATAAATGATCAGGATGAAGAGACGAGTTGAAATCCGGGTGCCTGCCTGAGTAAAAATTGAGATATCTTTATGAAACTTGGTACACATATTTCTTGGTACCGTAAGACGGTTGGTATTGCAGATGGGCGTTATCGGACCACTGCCACGACCACAAAACGCCATTAATCAAAAACAAATAAATTGCCATAACTAAGCTCCACAACAAGATACAAGACTCTTATTTGGTATACAGGATCACATTAGGGAGGGGCATCTGCAGCTAAATTTTTTTTTAAAATTGGGCGTGGTCCCGCTCCTTAATAGGTTTAATGTGCATGTCTCTTATACCAATCCAGGAAAGTACTTATTTAACGCTCAAATCTAGCACCAATGAATATATCGGAATAAAATTTTGCACAAAAAGTGCCAATAAATTAAGTCATTTCACGTCTTAAAATTGTTACAATGCACCATAACTTTCCAAGCCATATATACTCAATACGCGGACTTCAGTGCTTATTGCTGATTTTATACCGAAAATATTGGTAACACTCTGAGGTACATATTTTATTGAAATTCAGATATAATACTTTCTAGGTAATAAAATGGCCATGTATCGAAAATGGATAAAATTGAATCAATACTTTCCCTAACTTACATATACTTAGGTATAAGAAATAGAATGTAGAGTTTAATAAGTTAATAAAAAGAAATGCAATATGTATACTTACTTATCTATATGTAATTCCATTTGCCACATTTTCGACTGTGACATTAGCAAACTGGAATTAAGCCAGTACTTTTTTTCTTTTAAATTTATATGTATTTCACAAATAGCGGGTTTAATATTGTCGGGTTGGGAATTAAGTTGCATAGCAAACTCATATAGATCGTTACCATATTTAAAATTTAAATTGCTATAGATGAATGTTTGAGTTATTCGGTACACAGCATTTAATGTTGTAGTTTCAAAACTAGCACTTTCTGTGATCATTTTTAGCACCTGCAGCCGGTTACGGTTTTTATAGTTAACTTTAACTACAATGTAGTCTTCTGTGAACCAAGCACCATTAAATTGAATCTGTGAGGTTTAAAAATGTTGATTGTAATATATAGTTAATAATGATATGCTGAGTGAATGTAATATAATATTTGCTTATTATGCTGGAAAAGATAATGTTAACATTTTATCTTTATCTTCTTTAGAAGTAAAAATTAATAGTTTTTTAAAACTTTTACATTTGCATACTTACGGTAGATAATACCATTAGAAAAAATTGGAAACAATTGACATACTTAAATTTTAATAACCTAAGTATTTCAGAATGTTTAAAATCTGTTCTTCTAGAATTCTACCGTATTGTTAATATTACTCAAAGTTAATAACGCAAAGCAACTTACTTAAAATATCGCAATGTTTATTTGATGATGCAATTTGTTTAATAGCAATAGCAATTGCGATTGTAACATACGAGTATACAATGTTCAGGGATGGACAAAACCTTAGCATGTGCTAAAAGAGCGTAACCCTACAAGAAACTGCGGATGATCACCAATACACTCACATTTATTATATTAGCACTGATAGTCAAATGAACAGTAAAATTGCTGTCAATGTTTACGATTTTTTTAAAAGCAAATTGTGTAACTATTTTTGTGTTAAAAAAATAATTAAATAACGAAGGAGTTTTCAAATATAATATACGTAAATATAATAATATTTTTAGTTTATTTTTATTTAGGCATTTTTAAATTTCGAAATATTCATGAACTGGAGAAACACGTACAGCAAAGCTTTTGAGAGGAGCAAGCATGAAAATAAGTGAAATTTGCTTTTCATAATTTATTACTTAATTATATTTTTGTTACACTCTTTTTTTATATTTATGTCTATTATTATAACTAATTTTAATTAAAAGTTTTGCATTTATTAAAGAAATAAAAATTATGCGCAACAGAATTTTTCACTTCTGATAGATTTACAGTCATAACTGACAAATTGCAGCTATGATAGTGTTTCAATCATAACTGACAATTTTCAGCTATGATGGATTTATGGTCAGCAATGACTCAGAAAATGACATGAGAGTGAGCAGTATAGATATATAGTGAATCAATTCCGAATACCCATGCGTTAAAGAGAGATGTAAACTCATACACAAACGTTTGTTTACATCAGATTTTGCACAAGGCTCTTTAGAAAATGATAGAAACTTTGTTCTGCGCGCTGACAAAATTTTTTTAGCTGTGACTGTCATATTACCTGTCAGATGACTGTCACTGTTCTTGTGGGGAAGTGATCGTATGTACTTGTATATGTATACACACGGATTGTCATAACACGCACATATGAAGAGCGTAAAGTGAGCAAAGCAATGGGACAAAGCGACGAAAAAGTGTAGACGGAGGTCCATATTTTACGCGTGAAATTAAACTAATTTTTACTCGATAAATTTTTACATAGTCCCTTATTCAAATGCCAAATGGTCCAACTATAATCTAATTGCCACTCAACCTGAAATAATATTTATTTTAATACATTTATTTGCACGTGCACATATTCAGTCCGGCATCGATCTGCTGATTCGCTTTGTCACACTGTAAATGCACTAACACAATGCCATTTTGTGAGAGTCGTTTGGTTGTGGTCGTGCCCATCCCTGACTTTGTTTGTTGTGTCCTTAGTTTGCATAATATTGAACATTTATACAACATCATGAAAAGTAACCAATAAACTCACCAAAAAGGATTTAGGAACTGTTTCTATAAATTTCAACCGTCCGAAACATGAGTTGAACTTCGAAGCACTGATGTTAAAAGAAGCATCGAATGTTAGCAGATCGCGTTGCGGAATTAATACAGAAAACAGAAACAAGGCCTCTTTTTCTGGACTTAAAAGAATTTCAGCTAAAATATTGTGTTCACTGCCATTTTTATATCGCTCCTCGTGTCTTAAAATTAAAAATAGAAAATTTTAGTGTAGTTACTGATAAATGTTAAATTAATTTACTTGATAAATAATTTAAAGTTGACCTTAGAGCGGGGAATCTTGACATTAAAGCTGGCATACGAACGAGAACCTTCCCAAATATTTTCCTCGGAATAGGAGCGCGACAGTATTAAATGCAAAATGGTCGTGGAGTTTGGATCCTTAAAGTCTTTTGCATTATTAAAAGTTAAAATACCTTCAGTGTGGCCCTGCAATGATCGCCAAGTTGCATTTGATGCAAAATTTAATTTTGGGTGTGCTGAAGTTCTAAGCTTTATATTTCCATCATATTCCACCTTGGATTTATCCAAGGAATTTAGTAGGCGTCCTTCTAAATATATACTCTCTATTTTATTTGTTTGAAACTGAAAAAATCAAAAATGGTATTTGATATGAAACTATACTAATATAATAATATAGTACATATGTACAACATTTGTTGTGTGTTATCCTTATCGAGATGACATTACAAATTTATACCTATATATAATATGATATGTATATATGCATATCATAAACGAATAAAATTAATCAACCCAATATATGCAGTACATGGGGAATAAGATTGCACTAACCGCTGCTTTATACCATAATTATTTCTAATTTTGTACACAACATACATACATTTGCATAGATTATTTTTAAGAGATTATTTTGAAAACAGTCTGCAGTATTGGCCCTATAACTATATTCGTGAATGAATCATGGCAATTTTTGATACCCTGTTCTGATGTGAATCGTGAGGCAGTTTTGTATTGAGGTAGTCAGAAGGAACCAGGTCTGGACTATAAGGGTGAGGCAAAACCTCCTAGCCGCAGTTCCACTATTCCAAATAGTTTTTAACCGGTTTTGCAACATGTGGCGGCGCGTAGTCATGGTTATTTATTTCAGGAGTTGTCGGTAGAGTTCTTTATTAATGCTTTCACTCGATTTTAGAAGCTCATAATAAAGCATTCCCCATCCCCACCAAATACAGACTATTTGCGGGGCGCCATGGATATTCGACCTTCCCGTTGATTTGGCTGACGATGCAACATTTTGCGTTTAGCATGTATTATGCAAAACTTCTTGTTGTAGCTTTGAAGCAGCATTTTAGACATGCAAAATCGTTATCCACCATCTCTGGGCTTCAATTGATATGGTAGCTGATTTTGTTGCTTTTGAATGTATGCGGTTGCTTTTAAACGTTTTTTCTTCTGCAAGTTCTTCCTCTGTCTAGTAACAGTTTTCAATGCTTCCAGTTCTTCATTATCAAACTTTTTTTGGCCGTCCAAGACGTTCTTTGTCTTCAAAGCCAAATTCACCACTTTGAAATCGCTTAAACTACTTTTGGCACCTTGGCTAAGCGTGTTCACCATAAACTTCTTCCAAAATAACTCTAGACAAACTGAACGAATATATTTATAACCTCAATATTTATATTCTTGCAACATGCTGCAACGGAGAGTATAATATGTTTAACCCCGCTAACATACGGAGTTATATTATATTATATTTTGAGTAGAATACCGAGTGACTGTCTCTCCGTCCGCCCGTCTGTCATGGTAAGCAATACTTTTAGTAAAAATTGAGTTTTCGTTATAACACTTCGTACACATGTTTCTTGGCACAAAAAGGATGTTGGTGTTGCAGATGGGCGTAATCAGAAGAATGTCGCGCTCACAAAATTCCACTAATCGAAAACTTATTAAGTGCAATAACAAAGTTCCACAATATGATATAATAATGGTATTTAGTACAATGAATCGTAATAGGTAGAGGTGTCTGTGGTTTGGAAAATTTAAAAAAAGTGGGCACTGTGCCACTCCGTAGATAATAGACATATCTCAAGTCGAAAATTGGATCAAATTGGACCATAACTGTTCAAGCCCAGATACCCATTATGTGGACCTCATTGCCAGTGGCTGACTTTTACCAAAAATATCTGTGAATCTGCATATATTATTTAAATTCCGAGAGAGCCTTTTCCTGTTAATATAGAGCTTATAGAGCATATTTTTCTGGTAATAATTGCGGCGTGCCAGAAATGGATTGAATAGGGCCGAAACTGCCCCTAACCCCTTAATAACTCAATATAAGGGTTTGAAACTTCTGGTTGACTTTATACCATATATAATTCGGTTTCTTCGAATAGTGCATTGTTAAAATTGCGTATTTAATTTTAACTTAATAATTAATCAAAGAAATGATGACAATTCACAAAATATCCTTTTATAAGTTTTCAATGTATATACAATACTAAAAACTGCATCGATCGTAGTACCATATCTTTTGGTTGTTATATTTCTATAATTTTTCATTAGAAAATTTAATACTTCTTTCAAGTATTCGGTAAGTGCAGCCGATTTCTTTTTTTCTGTACAACAAGTGTACCTTAGTATAAAGTTTGTCAGACATTCGCACAAATTAATAAGAAATCAATCTGATCAATTTGTAATAATAAATATTTAAAAAATATTTGCGTATTCAATATTAATTTGGGAAAAAGATGAGTAAAAAAATAATAACTAATATGAAAAAAAAAATTAATTTACTGCATATATGAGTCGAAAAACAGACTATTTATCTAAGTGCATCTAAATTTGTGAAAATTTGTGACAGTAGATGCAAATTCTAATTGTGATCCCAGTTTTATTTCCCAGTATTTTTCTTCACATTGCAGTGATAGCCGTGTTAGTGATAGGATCGATAGCGATAGTGTAAATTTAAAAATTCTAGAAAAGATCTTATTTAGAGTAGAAATAAAAGCTTGAGCTTTAAGAAGTAAAGTATCCTACAGCACAGTGACTGATCTGCCAAAAGTCTCATAGGTACAAACCAAAAAGGGTGAATATTCAACCGATTTAAAAGGAGAATTTTTTTACTATCTTTATAAAATGTAAATTCTTTATTAATTCTTCCAAATCAATTTCATCCCCTTCCAAGTATTCCCGTCCGATAAAACACACTTTTGCCAACACTTTTTCCAGCACTCGAAATAGTCGGAATATTATTTTTTTGGTATAGCTCTTAAGACATTCTTCGATTTTCTTTATCTCCTCATTTGTGTCAAAATAACCAATACTTGTTCGTCCATAATTCCGGTTGTCAGACGAATAGCTTGACAAAAATGACGCATAACGCTCAAATAATATCCTTTGCTGACAGTTTGGCCTAGCGAAAGGAATTCACTGTGCATCACACCTCGATAATCACTCCGACTTACTTTTTGATCACAGTAGTATATAGAGGAATTCAAAATTACAATACTTTAAGAAAAATTAATTCCTTTACCTTGAAAATAGGAATAATATTGTGCTTGGAAAAGTAGACCTTTAATTATTCAAAAATTCAAATAAGGTATTGTGGCTTATTTTAGCATCAATAATTTTTTGAAAGAATTTTGCGAAGAAGTAAATAATAAAAAAAACTTGACATTCATTTATTTTGAGGCATTTTAGGTAAATGTTATAAGAAAGAGATTTTCTCTGAAGTTGACTTAGATAACTCACATATTAAGCAAAATATGCGGTATAAATTCAACCGGAAGTCCCAAATCTTTCTTTCCTTTTCCATTTTTATATTTTTAACAAAACCCAATTCAGATAACTTTTATGCTCAATTTTAAAAACTTCCAGACTACAAATGACACCTCACTACTGCGATTTGCTGTACAAAATTACAGGTTTGTAGGTAAATTATCATGGATGGACCAACAGTTACTGGGAATTCAACTCCTCTCGTCATTAACAAAAGGATGGGAAATTTTATTCTTTACTAATGAAAATCATTATATAATATGTACGATATGGGAGTTGTGGTAACACCATATTGTCGGCATCAAAATATAGTATATCCAATATTATAGTTTCACTTAATTTTGTTAAGATATCTTATATATTGACCGATATATATGGTATAAAGCTAACCGGAAGTTTGAAATACTTATATAATTCTTGTACATTTTCTTATACAATGTACTTGTATATGGGGGCAAGGGAATATTTTGACCGATTTTTTCCAGTTTTGCTATTACGACATATCATTACCAGAAATTGAGGTTCTCTGAATTTCATTAATAATCCTTATAGATTGACCAATATATAAGGTATAAAATCAAGCGGGTGTTTGAAAATCCATATGGGGACTAGGGACGTTTTGCCTTAATTTCATTCATTTTAGGCAAGAGAATACACTGTTATTAGAAAAAGATTCTTTCTGAACTTATGTAAGATTTTTACATATTGACCGAAAGATGCGGTATGAAGTCAACCGGAAGTTCGAAAACATACTAAATAACATATTAGGTATATAGGGCTGAGGGAAGTATTGACTCAATTTTATACATTTTTGGTACACCTGCTCCTATTAAGCCCATCCCTACCGTCTTGGATGTGAAATTTAATGCTTGTGGCTCATTTATTTAGTGAGTTATCGCACATTCAGTGGTTTTCAACATAACTGTTATATGGGAAGTGGGCGTGGTTTCCTGATTTTACCCAGTTTCATAGCGTATAAAGAAGTCCTAAAAGGACTTCTTCTCAGCACGCTTGGTTGAGTTATCCTCAGCGGTTTGAAGGATACGTACATTTAACCATTAGGAGGCCCAGCCAAACCCACTTGTAAACATTTTTTTCAACCGTAGATGCCTCTCTTTGAAGGAATTCTTTATACTAAATAACAGCCTTGCATCTTATTGTGGAGCTTAGTTATGCACTTTAAAGGTTTTCGTTTGATGGCGTTTTGTTGGCGTGGCAGTAGTCCGAATACACCCATCTGCAAAACTGACCGCTCTTGGGTTCCAAAGAACATATATTGAAAGTTTCATCAAGGTATCTCAATTTTTACTCAATTTGTCGCTTGTATGGACACACGGACGGACAGAGAGTCACCCGGATGTCAACTTATCTCGCCACCCCGTGAACTGAAATTCTAGTTATGTTAGCACATATAATTTCATAAATTAAACTTTTGTATAATATTTTAAATTTACAGAAACAGCCGTTTTTGAGAATAAAACTAAATACTGAAATAAGACAGTGTACATGATGTGTTGCGGCATCTGTACACTAATAAACGTCTGTAGTTAGGTAACAAGGATAGTAGGTGTGAAAAGCAGCAATTAATACATTTTTTACTGATTTTAAATATTTCATATGGTAAATTTCGTGTATAAAGTTTAGGTAAAATTAGTTTAATTTTTAATTTCTTTCATTCTTGTGAACTGGCGAATTTCGAAAAACAAATTTAGTCGATGATATGGAACTGATAGTTCAGTTTGTATGACAGCTATACGTTATAGTGTTACGATATTGGTAGTTCCAACAAACGAGCAGATTCTTGAGGGACTAGTTCGCATATATGCAGACAGACGGAAATGGCAAAATCGACTCTGCTTATCTCTTATTTATTTATATTTTAAAAATCTATAAAGGATCGTCAAAGAATTTGAAGATACAGAAGAAGGCAAATTTAGTAGAAGTTGCTACACGCATGAATGCTATACTAGTGTAGTTGAATTGGAATTGCCATCATTTCCTCGCTCGTAGCATTGGACTCGAACAGGTGGCAAATAGTGATGTATGTAGATAGTGAATAGTAATAACTGATGACGATTAGTAGCAACACTATTTTATATCATGACTAGTAAGATTTGCCTGGGGTTTTCGGTGAGCTTACTTTGTCTTCAACGATTCGTACTTCTGGGCACTGTCTTTCGCAACATTTTGCACAAAGTATAACAGTTTTGCTCCCCTAACGGTGTTGTATGTAACATCTAAAACTAATCGAGGTAGACGTAGATAAATACATAGAGTTATTAAATCAAAATTATTAGGACAATGCAACGAATTGACTGCTAAGGGTGACTTTTCGCTCGTGCAAGCGATAACTTAGCTCTTCATTACTTGTTATTCTTATAATGATATATAATTACAAAATCAAATTTACGTACGATCACTAAAAATAAAATCTGTTTTATCTAAGGTTTTATATCTTATACATATAATATTTGTCGTTAACTTCTGATAGAAGTGATCGAATTATTGTATAATTTAGAATAAGGAAAGTAGAGAATAATTAGAAAATCTGATAAATGTATGGGTTAACGAGTTACTGCAATTAAAGAGTATATGGAAATGTTTGTAAAAAATTGTATTACCCTATAGTTTACGGTGATATTTCCTGATTTTGTAACTTCACTCTGCATCATAACACCACGCATGAGCATTTGCAATTTACGAGTCTCAAAAGAAAAGTCTATGTCGCTTTGAGTTATGCCATTTTTTTCATTAACACGCATTGTTCCCAGAGCTCCTGTTATATTGACGCCATTTACGGCCAATAACATTTTCGGTTTGTAAATCCACACATTTCGTTCTTGCAAGCGTTTAAGTTCCATATTTAAATCAAGACTACTGACGTTATTCATTTGTAATAAAAATTCGAATCGTTTGTAATTCGTACCTCCTATATATTGACATATGACTGCTGCTTTATTGAGTCCATGTGTAAAAAAAATTGATGAATTAAAGCTTTCTGGGAACGTGTTAATATTAGCTGAGATCGAACGTTCATGTAAGGATCCAGGAGTATGAAATATAAATGCCCATTTTGAGTTATTATCCTGTTTGTTCGATGTAAATTCAAAAGTCCATTTTTTTGCTTTCGGGTCAGATTTCGATAACACAATGCTGAAGTTCAGAGGTCCGCTTAGAATAAGTCCAGGATAGAGAGTTTGTTTAGAAGTATTGATATTTGGAACGCTGTAGTCAATACACATTTTTAAACCAAATGTTGTTTCCAATGAAGACCATGTGCAAGTAGTATTGAATATACGTGGCTGAACACCAGTCTGCGGTTCATCTTTGCTTTTTGTCATTTTGATTAACTCAGATTGAACACTTAAAACTTCACTGGTATTTTGTGGTAAGCTAAACGAGAATGAAACTAAGTTTTTACCATCAACAATAAGATCTGCTTCAGCCTCCGTGTTTGAATAGACTGTACTTTTCACCTTAATACCCGATTGCGCAGAAAACATATCCGATTTCATTGTTCCTACAAAATTAACTAATATTGTTGGCTTCAATTTGCCTTTTATAGCGAAGTTCCATTCTGAAGCAGTTGGATTCATATGATTTATATTCCCCGATAAACGAAGGTCTATGGAAGAAGCGCCAAATAAATCTATTGATAACGGTAAACCAATCAATAGAGGCGCAATATAAGAAGCTTCAAGAAATATGTTTGTTTTTGAATAAGTAATTTCTTGGCCAGAAAGTATTTCCGAAATCTTTTCTAAAATATTAAATTCTTTGGCCAGCTTTGCGAAATCGTGTATCCCATTTAAAGAATAATAATGTAAGTCATTTCCAAAAATGCGCAATCCAAAATATGCTTTAGGGTTGTTATAGTCGTATTTGAGTTTATATCCTATGTTTTTAATAACTTTTTGTAAATCTTTTCTGTAATTATTTACATCTTTAATTGAGATTGATCGTTTCAGGAGACACTTAGTTTCACAGAACTCATCTCTAAGAGACGAACTCTTAAGCAATCTTTCATTTTTAGAGCTTTGATTAAATAAAGGAAGATTACCATTGACTGAGTTATGTGTTGTTGTATCTGGAATATATTTTATATTCAATAGTTTTTAGTACTCACTTAAGAAGTATGAATTATGAAAACTTACCAGAATTATCTTTCTTTAAACTTTCAAACCATTTTCGGAATATATCCAACACATGTTTTAACCCGTTTTCCTTTAATATGCTTTCCTCATTGAACCATTTTTCAGAAATTATGATTGAGCTTATTAATTCGTCAAAACCTTCGGCCCTTGTTGTAAGCTCCAAAAAATTTATCGAATGACCGAAAAGGTTAGAAGTAAAATTAAACATCAACATGCGTGGTAGGTATGACTCTGTGCCAAAGATTACATTCATATCTACAGTGCTACCTATAAATGAAACAAATATAAATTTGTTAAAAAATATAAATTACATAGGGGTTGCTTTTCTAGAAAAAGTGTATACATATTATATTTTGCTTTAAGAGTACATTGTTCTGATCAGTTATTATGCTAATCCTACTACAAGTATTTATCATTGCAACGTGTTTTTGGAGAAAAGAAAACGCTATGATCCTTAGTGTTGCAAACTCACCGAAATTAAACTCGTCGAAAAACAAGTTTTGTTGATAGTTACGGGAAAATTTTCGAATATCTAATTCGTATTTATTAGAAATATCATCATCAAGCAACAAAGTCTGGACTGTAATATATAAGGGTGATGATGACTTCGCTAGATTCCTCAGATGCGACCATACAAATGAACCAACTTGATTAATTTCTTCAGTTTTTAAAGTGTTTTTTATTTTCTTGATTGAGAAGTAGTCAGGACAAATCATAACTTGCAAATAAGCTGCAATTCGTACTTCTGAATGAATGTTAAAGTTTGTGTAGATATTCAAAAGTAATGAGCGATGTAAAACACAGTCCGTCCGTCTAAATATATAAACTGATTCTAAGCGAAGGTTCAACAACACATTCTCATCCAATATTATTTTCTGCATTTGGGCAATAAATTGTTCTGATAAAACGCCGATATTTCCAAGACCTTTCATTATAACAATCAGTCGTTCATATAAACGCCTTTCACCACGAAATGAATTAAAAATTTTCACAAATTCTGTCTCAAGTGAATTTGTGATCAATTTAACTCGCATATTTTTTTTGCAATTAGAATTATATAGACAAAAGCTACGTATAACAGCGGTTGTACATAATGTGTATTCGGGTTCATCCTTGACACGTGAAAATTCAAGAATGGTGTAAAATGTTTCAACAGTATCTTCATCGGGACGTCGAATAAATGATAGAGACTTAATCCAGTTGAGTGCCAAGTTTTTAGATACACTATTTGTAAGAAGTTGGTCTCGCATGAGTTGATATGATGCAGAACTCCCAATATAAGGTAATGCGTCGAGAACATGATTCCTGGAAATAAAAAAAATATACATAAACCACAATTTTATAAAAAGCAATCTGTTACAATTATGTCTTCAATATGGATTTATAATAAACATATTATATAAGCAAGGTTGCTAGAGCAAAAGTTATGACAGCTTTGAAATTATATATTTTAAGACAAATTCTGCTCCTATTTTTTTGGTTCTATAGTCTGTGAAATTCATTTGTGTTATTCCATTTCCAAAAACGGCTGAACCCAATTGGCTGAAAATTGGTGGGGGGGTAGCTTAGAAACAGGAGACGTACATAAAATACTTTTTATTTCTTTATGTTAAAAGTCAATACAATTCATAAATATTCAAATATATACTTCAAAAAAAGAAATAATAATAACAACAACACATAGCTTATTACAGTACCTACAGTATAGAAATTTTCGTATACATACATGTATGGATTATACTATTTGTTACTACGGAACAAGGCGGTTTTTTGTTAGGACGCACCATGTGGTACCGGTAATACTATGTTCGCACCGACACAAAATTCGTGTTTTCATAGACAAAAGAGGTTTTCACGCGAAAACTTGTATTTTCATCCATACAAAATCTGTCAAACGAAAACACAGTTTTCGCTGAAAACCCCTTGAAAACTTACATTCCACTCATTATAATCGGTGCCTGCTCTAGTTTAATCGATATTATTAGAAGACATATTTTGCCAGCCCTAAATGTCAGTTGACAATTTGCTTACATTCCATAATTGGCCTAAACGTACCCTACAAGAAACTGCTGATGGGTTCACCAATACACTCAAATTTGATATGTCAGTACTGTTAATTTACATTTGCATTTTTAAACTCAGAACTATCCACTGATTGGAGAAAGACGTACGCAGAGCTATTGAGAGGAGGAGATGGCATCAAGTGAAAATTTATTTTTCTATTTTCATATTTTATTATATTTTTTGTTGCATTCCTTTTTATATTTTAGTTTGAAGTTTGAAATTTTTTAAAGAAATAAAAATTATATTATCTACTGCGCAAAAGAATTTTTCACTTCTGATAGCGATTCAGTCATAACTGATAATTTTCAGCTATGACGGATTTATGGTCAGCAATGACTCAGAAAAAACAAAACAAACAAACAATAAGAAAACAAGGCTCTTGAGAAAATGATAGAAACTTTCTGCGCGCTGACAAAATTTTTTCAGCTATGACTGTCATATTACCCATCAGATGACCGTCACTGTTTTTGTAGGGTACATAACAAATGTAAACAAATAGATGTGTGAACTGTCAATGAAAACTCATCGAGAACACACAATGTCGGTCAGAACGACTTTGGTTCCACAATCCACAAATTGTGTTTTTAAGAGGATTTCAATTCAGTGCGAACATATTATAAGACATTTTCAATGTCACAACAGAAAATCGCGTTGACATTTGCATCGCCAAGGCATTGCGACTACTTTGCTAAATTATGGGCGAACGACGCACAGGTATTAATAACAAACAACGCAACATCTAAAAAAAAAAATTGCAGAAAAGCTGCAGGGTTGATAAAATGTTCTGTTATAATTTAAAATAAGTGCAAAATGGCTCACAAATATTCTTGAATATTACAGAGCAATGAATTATATAAACGAGAACGATGTTTTCGGTGGTACTGTCATACCACTGTCTGGTGATTGCCGACAGCCCGGTCATCCTTAGATGAGATTAACGAATGTTTAACCAATCGTTCTTATGGTAATCCATCACTTCACCATAGGAATTTCCATTGACTATAAATATATGCGAACAATTACAAACTGATCCACCCTCAGAAATAATTCAATTCCTAGATATTAGTAATGGTAGAATAGAACTGCAACCAAACATACATGCATTATACTGCCAGACAATTCCTGCACTCCTTTTCACGAAAAATATTGATTAATTGTGACTATATTCCTGAAAGTAAAAATTATTTGTTTGGATCATAGCTGGCTCAGTAATCAAGATACATTGCGTCCAAATGTAGATGTTGCCGAATTCGTTGATGAAAATGAAAACGTAAATTATCTGGATATACCTGGAATGACATCAGATAATCTTCGGTTGAAAACTGGTTCACCTATTATGATTCAGCGTAATTTCAATTTCACTCTTGATATGTTTTCCAATGATATTGTCAGAATTCGTACATTCTACTACTGAATTAAATTGAATTTAAATTGTTTATAATTAATTACTATAAGTGTTATTGTTAAATGTGTCTGCCCATGTATTATCTCAAATGTTATCAACTAACAACTTTGAAAATTAGTCATTTGTTACAAACTTGAATATAAAATTATTAAAACAAAAAATCTCATCTTATATCTTATGTTTATATGTGCTTAATAACAAAATAAGAAAATTGGTATCAATCATTTTCAAATTTGGAAGTAATATTCAAAATTTAACCCCTTGGATACTTACACCCGAAATAACGTTTTCGTTTTTATTCATCAACACAATTTTACTGTATTTAATAGTTTAAGATTAAAGTAGCCTTAGCCACGTAATAAAAATATATACTGGTAATGTGCTTATAAACAATTAATAATAATTTGAATCAAAGATGTTATGAAGTAGTTTTGCAAAAAATAAAAAATATTTAAGCTAAAAAAATGTTGTTCTATTCAGTGCTTAGATTTAAAATATACACATGCACACATCTCCTTAAGATACAATAACCACAAAGGCTCAAGACAAACCCCTTAAGCACTCCTACCGACACTGTAAAACTGCATGAAATCGGATTATAACTCCGCCCACTCCCCATATAACGGTTCAGTTAAAACCGCGATAAATCAACAAATAGTTAGAAACATAAAATTTTACACCCGAGAAAATAAAAGACGGCGTTTTAGGTGAAAACCCATATCTCGGGACCTTCTCGATCGATTTAAAAATTCGATTTAAAGTTCAGTATGGGATATTACTTTGAGATTTTTTTATTACGACTAAAAACTGTTAAAATCGGACTACAACAGTTCTAGCCCCCAGATCAAAAATGGAGACCCCAGAGTAGAAACTTATATTATATTATAGAATAGGATATAAGATCAATAACTCCCTTAGTCCACATATACCTAATGGAAATATTTGCGCACATCCCGCTGATTTTATACGGCAAATATCGGTCAATATGTGAGCTATGTTAATGAAATTGAAAGAGTGTGTTTTTCTGGTAACAATGTATCTTTGTGCATAAAATAGATAAAATCGGGTGAAAACTCTTATATAAAGTTATATGAGTATAACTAATATCAGGATTTTAAAACATCCGGTTGACATTATACCGCATATAATGGTGATGTTATATGTGGTAGTACCTTAATGAAACTCAGAGATAATCTTTATTAATAAGAAGTGGTAATAGCAAAAATAGATAAAAGCGGTTCAATAATACTCCTACTTCTCATATATTTAATATAGGAATTTCTTACTTCCGGTTGGTCTTAAACCATATATAATATATCGGTTAATATGTAAGAAATCTTAACAAAATTAACTGAACGTATAATATTGGACTACGAATTAACCAAATCCCCATATACTACATGTAATGATTTTGGTTATTCTAACAAATGCTATGCTGAATATGTCGGTCAGTGTATTAGCTATATATCATATTTATAAAATTGCTTAAAAATATATTCTTGAATAGACTTGAGCAATGTCCAAAGTTAGTGAAATTAGTTCAGATCTACCTTATATAACACAATGATTTTCAACCTGTCTTTAAACTGTTTAGGTTGGTGTGATATTTTAATAAATTTAAGTAGACAAGAATATGAATCGAATTGGTTTAAACATTGTTCCAAACCTCATATCCTTAATATAATCAATTCAATATATTAAAATTAGCCTTTTTGGTTGAGCTTATGTCAGATACACAAATCTTATTTGAAGATGATTTTGATATAATTTTCTCTGATGGGAAATAAAATATAGTTATAAAACTATTTGACTCTATGGCCAATAATAAAAATTAAGAAGATACAAAATTTGATGGTAAGCCAATCAGTTTCGTCGAACAAGCGTTGAATACTTTCACAACATTTTTATACTCTCGCAACCTGTTGCTACAGAGTATAATAGTTTTGTTCACCTAACGGTTGTTTGTATCACCTAAAACTAATCGAGTTAGATATAGGGTTATGTATATATAAATGATCAGGATGAAGAGACGAGTTGAAATCCGGGTGACTGTCTGTCCGTCCGTCCATCTGTCCGTCCGTGCAAGCTGTAACTTGAGTAAAAATTGAAACTTTATGAAACTTGGTAGACATGGTACCGTGAGACGGTTGGTATTGCGGATGGGCGTAATCAGACCACTGCCACGCCCACAAAACGCCATTAATCAAAAACAAATAAATTGCCATAACTAAGCTCCGCAATAAGATACAAGACTGTTACTGCAGTTAAAATTTTCTTTTAAAAAGTAGGCATGGTCCAGCCTCTAATAGGTTTAATGTGCATATCTCCTAAACCGCTAATGCTATAATAACAAAATTCACTGGAAGCAAATGTTTTTAGCACTTCTACGAAAATAGTTGAAATCAGGTGGCAACTCCGCCCACTCCCCATATAACGGTACTGTTAAAAACTACTAAAAGCGCGATAAATCAAGCACTAAACACGCCAGAGACATTAAATTTTATCTCTGGGATGGAATGAGATGACTTTATAGGAACCGGGTTCAAAATTAGACAGTAGGCGTGGCACAGCCCACTTTTAGGTGAAAACCCATATCTTAAGATCTGCTTAACCGATTTCAACCCAATTCGGTGCATAACGTTCTTTTTATATTTCTATGTCAATGGGCGAAATCGGACTACAATCACGCCTACTTCCCATATAGGTTAGGATAGGTTAGGTTAGCGGGTCGATCCTAAGAAGGATCACACTTGGACAGCTTAAACGCCAGTCCGTTGTGGTACCCAAAACTCCTATGAGCCGGATCCATAGACCCTTACATGTCGACAAAGCGCTTTGTGCCTATGACAAACTTGTTGAGACGGCCAATATCTGTTTCGGCCAGATCTTCTGGACCGCCAAAAGTATGATTGCCGAGATGTTTCAATCTCAACCTAGCAAAAGCCGGACAATGGAGGAGAAAGTGCCGGGATGTTTCCACTTCACCCTCCTCCATACAGCTTTGACAACTGCCATCGGGTAGTATTCTAAGCCGCACCGCAAGAGTTCCCATTGGACAGTGCTCAGTGAGAACTCCTACCATGGCGGCGAGGTGAACTTTGTTCAAGGCGAGAAGATCCCCCGACCTCCTGCGATCCACTCTCGGCCAGAAGGGTCGCGCAGTCGCGCAGGAGCTGGTCGCCGACCAGCGTCTGCTGAGCTCCTGCGAGGTCCATTGGTCCAGAGCGAGAATGCAAGACGTTAGTGGAGAACCAACTCGATCCCATTCCGATGTGAGCGGGGCAAGGGTACCCCCCCTGGCCAGCTCATCGGCCTTGCAATTCCCAGCGATTCCGCTGTGACCAGGCACCCAAACGAGCCTGATATTGAAGTAGCCTGATGCTAATTCTAGCGAGGACAGACACTCCTTGGCTTTGAATGCACGGTTCGCGCACTCAGGGCTTGTATTGCCGCTCTGCTGTCGGAGTGAATGCTCACCTCTCTAAACGAAGGTACACTACGTTACAGTACTTCTACCGCCACCTTGATCGCGGCCACTTCCGCCTGAAAAACGCTACAGGGGTCCGGTAGCCTGAAGCAAAGATTGACGGAGAGCTCTTTACAGAAAACCAACCCTCCAACTTTCCTTCCTAGCTTCGACCCATCCGTAAAAAAACTCACCGCGCCTCTTCTCCAGCGGCTTCTTCTCCTCCACATCTCCCTCGTCGGGATATGAGCAGAGAAAAAGCCGCCTCGAAAGGCCGCTGTGACGCAGTGATCCAAATTTTCAGGAATGCAGGTGAAAGAGGAGAGAATTGCGGCGTGTCCTTGTTCGGACCTCTTCACAAACCCAGCTTCTCTGAGCCTAATAGCACACCTCGCAGCAATGCACCTACCACGGGTGCTATATTTAATATAGCGTTGAGACTCGCTCTTTGGACTCGCTCAAGCTTTTTAGCCAGGGTAGTCTTTTTGAGCACCTTCCTCCAGACGAACACACCATAAAACAGTATTGGCTTGACTACGGTTTCGTAGAGCCAGAACACCACCTTTGGTGAGAGTCCCCACCTTTTCCCTATAGCTCCCCTGCAGCAGTATAAGGCGACCGATGCCTTCTTGACTCTCTCCTCGATGTTCGGCCTCCAAGAAAGCTTTCTATCCAGGATGAGCCCTAGGTATTTCACCTTATCAACAGGTTGAAGACGTGAACCCCCGAAGGAGGGGAGAGGCACATTTGGGATCTTATACCTCTTAGTGAATAAAACCATTTCGGTTTTACTTGGGTTGACGGTATTCAGAAATTTACCTTTAACCATAAGAACCACATCATCAGCACAGGCTATCACTCGACAGCCTTGCTCCTCGAGTTCTATAAGTAGGTCGTTTACCACCAAGATCCAGAGCAGAGGGGAGAGTACTCCTCCTTGCGGAGTTCCCCTATGTACTTTTCTGGTTGACTTGGCACTACCCCACTCCGCTACGACAGTTCTGTCGCAAAGAAGACTGAAAATGAGGTGTTTGAGGTTCGATTCCACTTCAAACTTTTCGAGGGCTTTAACCACTGCCTCTGGCCGAACGTTATTGAAGGCACCCTCGATGTCGAGAAAGGTGCCCACTGCATATTCCTTTTGCAATAGCGCTGTCTCCAGCCATGACACTACATCATGCAAAGCAGTGTCGACCGACCTGCCCTTGATATAGGCATGCTGCGCTCGTAACAGTTTACCCCTCGGTATTCTGCACCTGATGTACAGATCGATAAGTCTCTCCAGCGTTTTTAACAAAAACGAGGATAGGCTGATGGGTCTGAAATCTTTTGCACCGACATGAGAGCTTTTACCGGCCTTCGGAATGAACGCAACCTTAACCTGTCTCCAGGCCTTCGGGACATGGCCCAATCTAACACAGTTCGCGTAGATAGGGGCCAGCCAGCTACATGAGACCTTAACCGTTCGCTGTACCCATAACACCATTCCCATATAACACCATTTTAAATTCCATCTGATTCTTTCAATTTCCACTATGCAAATCAGGCAACAATGACTGTATCGGGATAAAACTTTGCGTGAATAATGCGATTAAAGTATGCCACCTTGTGGCCAAAAATTGTCTAAATCGAACCAAAACTGTTGAAGCCTCTAAGTACTAAAAATGTGGACCCCAGTGCCTATAGTTGACCTTCTACCGAAAATATCAGTCAATCCACAAAGAAATCTCAAACGAGTATACCATTTGACTTTGCGAGAGTATAAAATGTTCGGTTACATCCGAACTTGGCCCTTCCTTACTTGTTTGAAATAAAATTTTGCTAACACCTGAAGGAATTTCCCCGGCATCAATTCTTGCAAGTTGTAAGAGAAAGAAATCATCGGATGCAACGAACTTAGCCTTTACTTACTTGTTATAGTTTGAATGATTTAAGATAAATATATTTTAAACTTATCAGGAGGCAGGGCCATATCAACTTTTTAAACATTTTTAACCATAGATGCCCCTCATAATGCAGTTCGTGCAGAATACATAATAGCCTCGGACCTTATTTTGGAGCTTAGTTAGTCTCTTTATAAGTTTTCGATTAATGGCGATTTGTGGGCATGGGAATGGTCCGATTCCACCCATTTGCAATACCAACACTTCTTGGGAACATGTGTACCACGATAGTCAAGTTATCGCTTGCACAGACGAATAGACAGACAGTCACTCGGAACTCAATTTGTGTCGTCATCCTGATCATTAACTAATGGAAATTTCAAGGCTTCAGAAGCAAAACTGCACTTACCTCACTCTGGCACACTTGAAAAGGCAAAGGAAAAGAGATTTAACAATTTGATGCTAACGTGTCTGAAACTTCAATAGTTGTATCTTTAAATTATCGAAAATGTATTAATTCCACTGTTTCCAACACCTCTCAGAGAAAAAAAAGTTGCAGGCTCTGCATTAAGCCCGATTCGAGAATGCTCTAAATTTCCCCTCTATGAATGTTGAGATACCCCGATACATACAATAGCCTATCAGTTTTTCGATTTGAATTCAGCTTTTTTTGTTAATTTTTGATTTTTTTTCAACCGTAGGTCATTGTGCGGACAATATCTTCTAGAGTGTATTTTTGAAGTTTTAGTAAGTATTGTACATTAGTATTGCTACTTATTTATCGACCAATATTCTTTCATTTACATATCATGATTTTAGAGCTTCCCAAGCCAAATTGAAACTATCGTCACTTGGTTGTGAACTGTATCAGATGGGGGCATCTTGATTTGGATGTCTGAACTTACCACTCGAATTTGTATTTGTGGCAGCTCTAGTCTCGAATGTGTGGTAGGTGCAATTGGTTTTAACAGTTTCAGTTAATCGACAATTTTCGTATTTGGAGTAAGCCGAGGATTTAAATTTTCAGTTAAATCTCAGTTTATACCATTGCGTGATAAACAGACACGTCTCAAAGAGTCCAAAAATTTTCGAGATTTCTATTTTTATTTCTAATGGCATTCAGAGTTGTTTTGAATCGGTGAAGAAGAAAATCTAGCGAAGTATCATATTAAACGGTCGCGTTCTAAAATTAATTTTGCACCTGAAAAAACTTTGCCCCTATTTGCTTTGTATCAACAGGTTTTGTGCGTGTAGCTTCTGCAGCTGTACTTTAATTTTTGAGGTCATTTATAATTTTTGCTATGTACGAGTATTAAAATATATAACAAATTGAATTTTTTTAAAATATCTCACTGTATGTTATTATTATTATTATTTTTTTTTTTTTAAATATCTCACTTTATATTGAGAGAGTTAAAGCGTCAATTCCCACAACAGATGGTTCTGCGGTACCGGAATTGACCCGGATTTTATCCGGCCAAGGGCTGTTATTTCGGCGATCTAACCCTGTTTGGATCGATGAGTTTTAGATTAAGTTTGTCGTCATTGGAGCAACGCCTAGCAGCAGGGTTGCTCCGTATCCTCCTGACCCGTGCTGGCATCGAGTCCAACCCGGGCCCCGAGGAATTTTATTGCTGCGTTTGCGCTAAAAGGCTCCATCCAAACTCCACCTCGGTGCAATACATGCAATGGATGGAGCCATCTTAAAACCTGTTCAGGCCTTAAGACACATAGGGAGTGGACCACAAGTTACGTGGCCCCATGCTGTCAACGCAATAATGCGACATCTGCCTCAACGGCTGTGCAACCTGCACCATGTTCGCGCACTGCACTGCCACTCCAGTCGAGTGGCCAAGATAGGACCTCCACGGCCCTAAGGAGCTCACACAGACAGCATGACTCCCAGTCTGACCAACCTCCCCCCCAACCTTCATCCATCTCCTATCCTCGTGCGAGAACCACCCAGCAACTCCTGATTCCTCGCACAGTCTGTTCCGTGTGTCAGACCACAATACGCCGGAATGTCACATCAGTCAAGTGCAATTCTTGCACTGGCTGGTGTCACTTTCTGTCGTGTTCTGGTCTGCGCACCACACGAGAGTGGAGTGCATCGTACGTTGCCCCATGCTGTAGGGCAACCCCCGCAATCACATACAGTGGCGTCGCCGATCAACACCACAGCTGCAACAACCACCACCTACACGCACCCCACTCACCCCTAGGATCACGACTGGACACCCGCGACAAACGCGACTCTTACAATTCAACTACAACGGACTCCAGAGTAAGATCGAGGATATAGTTGCATTCATGAGCCGGGAGCGCGTAACGATAGCTGCGGTCCAAGAAACCAAGCTAAACAGCCGCTCAGATCTTCTGAGTTGTGCAGGTTTCAACGTTTTACGTAAGGATCGCGAGCGAGATAATGGTGGAGGCCTAGCCTTCATATTGCACAACACCGTGCAGTATCGTCTTATCGATGTTGACATCGACCGTAGGGACACTACCCTAGAAAGTCAGGGTATAGCTGTCCGGTCAGGCGATGTCGAGCTCGAAATATTTAACATATACATCCCCCCAGTTACATGTTGCCCAACAGGATATCACCCGAACATAGATGCGCTACTTCGTGGTGAAAACCGTTTGGTGCTAGGCGACTTTAACGCGCATCACGATCTTTGGCATTCCTGCCTGTCAAACGATCGTAGGGGGATGGAGCTGGCGGAACAGATAGACGATTCGACATTCTGCACAATGAATGACGAAGCCCCCACCAGAATTATGGGCACCTGTAATAGCTCGCCAGATATTACCATCGCTAGCGGTGGTCTGATAAATAGTATAACCTGGCGACCTATGCTACCTCTCGCATCAGACCATCTGCTAATAATTATCTCGATCGAGAAACCTCTTGACTTTATTTCTGTGGACAACCGCACTTATGTTAACTTTAACAAAGCTAACTGGGTCGGCTTCACAGAATTTACCGAGCACACCTTCAACGCACTATCCATTCCTACGGACGTCATCGTTGGCGAGCGTCAATTCCGCAAGGTGATCGCTGCTCGCTTCATACCGGCTGGAAGAATCGCGTAACTCCGCCCTAATTTCCCAGCCGAAGCAGCTGTATTAGCAAATGAGCGCGACACCTTACGCCATGCCGATCCCTGTGATCCCCGAATAAGGGATCTCAATTTGGAGATTCGGCAAACGGTAAATCATCATAAGCAGACAAAATGGATAGAGCACCTGAAGTCCTGCAACCTCTCCACCGGTGTGAGTAAGCTTTGGACTACTGTCAAGGCCCTGTCAAATCCGAGAAGACATGACGATCGGGTTGAATTTTAATTCGATGGTCATGCCTCCTCGGACCCGAAGAAGTGCGCGAGCTATTTCAGCCGACAATTTACACTGCACCCTTCGACTGACAAGGCCAAACGACGTGTTACCCGACGGCTGCGCAAAATGTCAAAAGACTGCGCACCACTTACTTTCACCGAGGGGAGGTTCAGAGTGTCATCAAAAAGGCGAAATCTTCTAAATCCATTGGCCCTGACGGAATAAGCATGCTGATGCTAAAACACCTAGGCCCAACGGTAGTGAATTATCTCACCAAGGTCCTCAACCTGTCGATATCCACTCTTCAAATACCCGATGTGTGGAAAGTCGGAAGAGTGGTCCCACTACTGAAACCTGGGAAACCCGCCAACAAAGGGGAGTCTTATCGCCCGATAACTCTCCTTTCCCCAGTAGTGAAGAGACTTGAGGCCTTGTTACTCCCGTCATTCACTCACCACCTGAGCCTAGCAGATTATCAGCATGGCTTCCGTAAAGTGCACAGTACCGCCACAGCACTTAGCGTCATAAACTCCCATATAATTCATAGCCTGAACCAGAAGCCACCCTGCGAGAGGACGATCCTTGTAGCGTTGGACTTGTCAAAAGCTTTTGACACAGTCAATCACACAACGCTACTTGAGGACCTAGAACAATCAACGCTCCCTCCAGGGCTGAAGCGGTGGACTATGAACTACCTGAGCGGTCGGCATTCATCCGTACTGTTTCTAGGTCAAAACTCCAAATTTAGGAAAATTAAACAGGGGGTTCCGCAGGGCGGTGTCCTCTCCCCACTATTGTTTAATTTTTATATTTCGAAACTCCCCCAGCCACCAGCGGGAATTTCAGTGACCTCGTACGCTGATGACTGTACGATATTGACGTCGGGAAATGGAATCGATGGCATGTGTTCAAAAGTAAACAGCTACCTCTCCGATATTTCTCGCTTCTTCTCTGCAAGGAGCCTAACACTCTCTTCCACTAAATCCACAGCGACCATCTTCACAAATTGGACGAAGGAGTACAGACTGGACCTGAATATTTCAGTCGATGGCACAAAAATTCCGACAGTAAATAATCCTAAAATTTTAGGCGTTACCTTGTCAGAACACTGCACTCCGAACTATCACGGGATGCCTCTTGATGTCTCTAATCGAACACCTACATAGTGTGGCCCATATGCTTCCGGTTAAGGAACACAACGAACTCCTCTCCAAGCAGTTTCTACTGGGGTGTTTTCGTAGAAACCCCGACATACTAAACACATGTCCTGCGCGCAATAAGTCGCCGCCTGACACTAACCACCTCTTTGCATACCCAACAAACCCCACCCATCTAACACCCTTCTCCCTATGGTCCGACCCCGTCGAAACAGCTCGTTTCCTCGGCTTCCCGTTAGATGACCTCGACGACAACGAATCTGGAATTTATAACCCAAACGGGGACTAGGTAACCGTTACAACAACAACAACAGAGTTAAAGCGTATAAAATAATGGAAGCTAAAAAAATATATATTTGATAAATAAGAGAACTTTGTTTAGTTATTATTTTCGTTTTACCTCGGTTCGTATTTACTTGCGATATCAAAATAATGGTTTTTTATTTTATTTTTAGTATTTGCCTCGATACTATATGAATATAATTTTGCATTGAGATAACAATTAGACACCTAACGATTTAATTATTATACTCTCGCAACCTGTTGCTACAGAGTATAATAGTTTGGTCACCTAACGGTCCGTCTGTCCGTCCGTGCAAGCTGTAACTTGAGTAAAAATTGAGATATCTTTATGAAACTTGGTAGACATGTTTCTTGCCAGGAGCCAATTTCGATTAGTAGTTTGTTTTTGACAACAGAATAGGCTAGGCACGTTTTCGTGTGCTATATTGTAATGACGTCGAAACCAGCCCAGTCATCCCAATGGAAGCTGCCAAATGAGCCAAGACAAAAAGGCACGCCAAGTTCGACTAATTGTGAATGTTTTGTTCACTGTTTTCTGTGATTACAATGGTGTGGTACATCATGAGTTCCTGCCAAAAAGGTCGTACAGTTAATAAGGAATACTACAAGAAAGTTATACAACGTTTCCGTGAGGCAATATGGCTCAAACGATCGGAATTGTGAAAAAACAAATCGTGGATTCTGTATCACGATAATGCACCAGCTCACAGATCAATGCTTATTCGTAATTTTTTATTCAAAAACATGACCGTAATCATGGCTCCACCACCGTATTCACCAGATTTGGCTCCCTGCGAATTTTTCCTATTCCCAAAACTGAAAAAACCAATGAAAGAAAAGCGTTTTGCCACAATTGATGAGATCAAGTCAGAATCGAAGAAAGAGCTGATGGCCAGAACGAAAAGCGCATTTCGGAAGTGCTTCAAGGATTGGAAAAAGCGTTGGCACAAGTGTATTATATCCGAGATAGTACAAAAGGGCTTCATGGGAACCGGCTTCAAAATTAGACTATGGGCGTGGAACCGCCAACCGTTAGGTGGAGTCCTATACATAAGGAACTACTTGACAAATTTCCGCAAAATTTTGTACACGACATTGGATTTTGGGCAACAACCATGCTTTACTTCTCATGATTAGATTATATTTAATCTATTCACTAATCGAAACTGTCCCCACTGCCATTAGAGATTTATAAAACAGCTGTTTTGGACATTAAAAAATTCACATCGTTTAATATTTATTGAAAAAAACATTGTATTGTCGCACTTTGATATACAAGTCGTCTTGTTTTAAATATTTTCCATTTAATGGAAATAATGGGCGCATTTATCGGTTTTAAGCGCCTAGAAAGGAGACTAGTCAGTATGTAGGAAATTCAACAAGGTTTATTTGGATAAAATTATGTATGTATATAAATATTTGTATAATATGTGTTTAGGATTATTTACATTATAAATGGTTAGCGTTCAAAGATGCCTTTGAAACACTGGTACATAATTCGGCATACCCAGAAGCGTTCAAATTGGGAAAACTTCGTCAGGCAGTCAATGCGGCTACTGTTCCTTTAATTAGTGGAATATACTCGGGTGGCTATCAAGAGGTGTAGAAAGCTTACAAGGACCGCTATGACAATAAAAAGCAGCTAGCGGAAATACACGTATCCCGTTTTATTAACCTTAAAACAGCTACCCATGAGTCATCACAATCGTTATTGGCTATTGTGGGCACGGTTCATGAGTTGCTGCGTGCATTGCGTTTGATAGATATCCCCATATCTCAGTGGGACGCGTTAGCTGTACCAATAGTGGTGCCAAAGCTTCCATCGATAACTAAGAGAGATTGGTGTATGAGGTGCTCCAATACAGAAATTCCACAGTTAGAAGACCTATTGAAATTTCTGGACAGACGTTCTCATAGCCTTGTTGCTGAACCACCGGTCTCATTAATGGTTTCCCGTCAGCAACGGGAGGCAGCTCCACGGAGGCAGCTCTGTGTGCTCATTGCGGGTTAGCGCATCGAATCGCCAGGTGTCCTATATTATTGGCTCTTAGTATCGAGCAACGATTTGAAGCCCTTAAGAAACTGCAGATGTGTTACAACTGCTTACGTACGGGTCATTCTTATCGACAGTGTCCATCTAGTAGCTGTCGAAATTGTGGACGTAAGCATAACACAATCCTATGCCGAAGCAAGTCCAACTACACGACCGCACGAGGACCGCCGGTTGGAGAAACTGGTGTCCAACTTTTGGCAAATGGAGGAAATAGCAATGGTTGACGATCTGCCAGAGAAAGAATGTGCGCAGATCTTCGAGACCACTCATAGCCGTACCTTAGACTGCCGTTATATCGTACACTTACCTTTGCGACGACAGGCAACAGAACTAGGTGACTCTTACGCACTGGTATTACGGCAATTTCATAGACTGAGGCTTCCGTTTTGGGCTTTAGATGGGACGCACTGGAGAATCAGTTATTCTTTCGCGTCGGTCTATGTCAAAGAGTAGAAATTCCAACGAAGCGCCGTGTACTTAGCGTGATGGCACGACCCTTCGATCCTACTGGATCTGTTATCGTAACAGGGAAAATATTCATACAGCGAATATGGTCTGCGGGTCTATCCTGGGACTCACCATTATCTGATGATCTTTACCGCGAATGGCTGAAGTATCGGTCACAGCTTCCAGAGCTCAATCAGATTCGCATAGAACGGTGGATGCGAATAATTCCACGCGTTCAGACATCATTTCACGGGTTTTGCGATGCTAGCTCACATGCTTATGCAGCAGTTATTTACGCGAAGACGTCGAACACAAACGATTCGATGCGTTTCACACTTCGAACGGAATGTACCAAGGTGGCACCACTTAAAACTGTTATCATTCCACGCCTGGAACTCGCGGCAGCGCTGCTTCTTGCCGAGACATTCCAGAACGTGCGAGATTCTTTGGGCTTAGTTGACGTTCCCTACTATCTGTGGTCGGACTCAGTATTATGTTGGCTGAGGAAGGATCCAGCAACACTTAAACCATTCATATCAAATCAGGTTCGTAGAATACAGGAGCTGACATACCCCGCCCGATGGCATCACATTCGTTCGGCACAGAACCCAGCTGATTGTGCCAGTAGAGGCATCACACCCGCCGAGCTATTAGTACATCCCCTTTGGTGGCATGGACCTAAGGAGGCAGAGATGATGTATTGGGACAGTAGTGATGTTCCCCTCAGCAAGGATGAGTCAAATGTCTTACTCGCCGAAAACCGAAATACAACTAAATTTATTGTACTCATTTCACATCCGTTATATACTCGTCGTCCAAACGGACACGCTATTTTGTTAACTGAACGGTTCAGTAGTATCACTCGATTGTTGGGTACATTAGCCATTATCTTGCGGTGGTTAAGAAGGCGTCGACACTTTCGTCAACCGGTGATCGTTGCTCATTAGTTGGACGACGCATTATACACTATAATCCGTTTAGAGCAAGAGGAACATTTCGCAGATTAAATTCACCAATTGATATCTAGTTCAGGTTTGTCATCTTCCAGTCGGCTAATACCTTTAAATCCGTTTCTAGACAAGAACCAAATCCTCCGTGTCGGGGAACACATCCGCCAGGCCGAACTAGGGCATGATCAGCGATTCCAGGCAAACAGTCAAGAGTTTAATCCATAACTGCCGACTCGACCGGGCAGGATGTTTAGAATTATTTACATTAGCTTACGATTATTTTCTTAAAATGTCAAGTCTGCTCTGGCAATACTGTCTTATCTAAGCTTTATATTTGTCATCTCTCTTTTATTATTCATTTCTTTTTATACTCTCGCAACCTGTTGCTACAGAGTATAATAGTTTTGTTCACCTAACGGTTGTTTGTATCACCTAAAACTAATCGAGTTAGATATAGGGTTATGTATATATAAATGATCAGGATGAAGAGACGAGTTGAAATCCGGGTGACTGTCTGTCCGTCCGTCCGTCTGTCCGTCTGTCCGTCCGTCCGTGCAAGCTCTAACTTGAGTAAAAATTAAGATATCTTTATGAAACTTGGTAGACATGTTTCATGGTACCGTGAGACGGTTGGTATTGCAGATGGGCGTAATCGGACCACTGCCACGCCCACAAAACGCCATTAATCAAAAACAAATAACTTGCCATAACTAAGCTCCGCAATAAGATACAAGACTGTTATTTGGTACACAGGATCACATTAGGAAGGGGCATCTGCAGTTAAAATTTTTTTTAAAAAAGTGGGCGTGGTCCCGCCTCTAATAGGTTTAATGTGCATATCTCCTAAACCGCTAATGCTATAATAACAAAATTCACTGGAAGCAAATATTTTTAGCACTTCTATTGACGGTGTGAAAAAAAGTTGAAATCGGGTGGCAACTCCGCCCACTCCCCATATAACGGTACTGTTAAAAACTACTAAAAGCGCGATAAATCAAGCACTAAACACGCCAGAGTCATTAAATTTTATCTCTGGGATGGTATGAGATGACTTTATAGGAACCGCGTTCAAAATTAGACAGTGGGCGTGGCACAGCCCACTTTTAGGTGAAAACCCATATCTTGAGATCTGCTTAACCGATTTCAACCAAATTCGGTGCATAACGTTCTTTTCATGTTTCTATGTCACAGTGCAAAAATGGGCGAAATCGGACTACAACCGCGCCTACTTTCCATATAACACCATTTTAAATTCCATCTGATTATTTCACTTTCCACTATGCAAATCAGGCAACAATGACTGTATCGGGATAAAACTTTGCGTGAATAATGCGATTAAAGTATGCCACCTTGTGGCCAAAAATTGTCTAAATCGAACCAAAACTGTTTAAGCCCCTAAGTACTAAATATGTGGACCCCAGTGCCTATAGTTGACCTTCTACCGAAAATATCAGCCAATCCACAAAGAAATCTCAAACGAGTATACTATTTGACTTTGCGAGAGTATAAAATGTTCGGTTACATCCGAACTTAGCCCTTCCTTACTTGTTATAATTATCTTTGTTTACGCATATTTAAAGTTACGGTATTTTAAATTCCGTTGAACTCCTATAAATGTCGGAGGACATGTGTGTACGACTCTCTTCTCTGATTGTAACTTGGTGCTGATTGTACTCGTCTCTGGTTTGGTGTTAAGCCAACCGTTCACAATCGTTGAAATCCCAATAAAGCATTGAGAACTCTACCCGATGATAATTTAATTATTTAACAATATATATTATAATGTGGTTCGTTTAATAAAAATGAGTACATAATTCAATCTCGTGGACAAATGATTTAGGAAGTCTCTTGTCAGGTGAATTCACATGCATTGCTTTTAATTTATTTGTTAGCTTAAATATTTTTTCTCTTTGTAGTGTCTTGCTAAATTTAGAAGATTCGTGAGATATTCAACTCAATAGCCGAAACCTTGTGATAAGGTCGAAATATGGTGTTACAGTTTGTAAACAAAGTACAAAAGGAGATATTGGAATAAAACTTGCATGTCACGGCGTCACACATTCGGTAAGACGGACTACAAAATATAGGTAAGTCTCTGATGTACATACATATGTATATTATTCAAATTCAAAGAGACTTCCCCTAGCTGCCATATACTACTTATCAACGACAAGCAAAATAAAGAAAATCCCACACCTATAACATACATATATAGATATATCTCCCATACAACCAGCTATTCAGAAATGACGGACGACTTTTTTCTGGTCTCTTCGAATTTTTAGGTGAAATTTATAATTCATAAAATGTATAATATTTTTTGAATGCGGGATCAACTTAAAACATGCCTATGAAAATGCATTTAAAACTGATTATATGCTTTTTTGTATGAGGGATATATTTTATGTTAACATAGTTCTCCGATTTTCTCTATTTTCACTGTTGTTAAGTTTCTATTATAGGACTATTCTGAAAAATTACGAGCTCTTAGATTGGGGTGTCGACTGGTAATAGATACCACAATTTAACGATGTAAGCAGGGGCGGGCTGGCAACAGTACGCTCCAGCGGTAGAAGTGAGGTATCTGGCTTAGGTCAGACTTCCTATCTCGATGTTCGTTGCTTCTCGATAGCACAGCATTCAGATAGCCAGTCTTACTATGGTTGGGGGTATGAAGGTATCATGCGACCCATGCCGATGATGAACCTGGCTGGCGGTCCTTAAATAGCTCATTCTCGAACGAAGCTTGCGGATACCTGGCGCCCTCCGTAATAAGATAGCCTTACCTGCGTAGCTTTCGGGCTATGTGCAAGCGGATATACAATACTTTTCCCTAATATATGTATATGAGCCGAATCAAAAAAATTAAAAATACAAAGTCGAAGGAGTCCGGCTTCTAGGAAAGAACAGCGTTCGTTATGACCTCGACAGCAGACAGCGTGAGGACAGAACTGAAGCTTGGTTTTGGCGATAAGGCAAGCAGTAGCAAAGGGGCAGAAGCTAAGGCTGCCTTCAAGAAAGTAACAGCACCGGCGGCAGCCAGTAGCAAAAGTGCTACTGCTCCTAGTGCGTCAGCTAAATAATGGCCGGTTTTAGGATAGAAGACCCAGCGAAGTTGACATATGGTGAGAAGCGACGTGCTGCATAACTGCTGAGTAAGGTAGAGCTGCAACTGCCAACAAGAACCCGCATTATCATTGCTGTGCTGGATGAGGAAGATCCCGAAGGAAAAATCTCCAGAGCCCAATGGAAATGGGTGCCAGCCGCACTGACGAATGTGGCGCTGGACGTTCTGTTAAGCAATCCAGATCCGCCCCCGTCATTTACGGATGCCTGATGGTACCAGGGCCAAATAAAGATGATAGCTTGTTAAGACGTGAGATCCGTCCAGCTATATAAGGCCGTAATAGTCATGGTAGGGGAGATCGAAGACCCTGCAGTGGAATCTGGTGTTAAGACAAAACGAGCCACAGACAGACTCTCTAAACTATACACTGAGAGTGCGCTTTTGAGCGACTCTCAAAAAGAAACAGAGAAGACAATAACCAAAACAGAGAAGACAATAACATAAACCAGTTTTCGACCTGTAGTTTGTTAAGCAAAGTTGTTCAGAATGATTCGTAGATAATTTCCCGCTTTCGTCATTTTATAGAAAAAGATCGACCCGCTCTAATATACATATGTAATTAATATAAGAATTTCAAACTACCGGTTGGCTTTATAACGTACATGTCGATCAATATATAAGATATCTTGACAAAATTAAGCGCACATATGATATTGAATAGACTATATTTTAATGCCCAAAATGTGACAGTTTTACTTTCCATCTAATAAAAATAGATGGAAACTTTTTCGTTGAAATGAGGTTATTTAGGGCCTAATATTAATAAAATTAGTTTACACCTCTCACCACCCTTTAAAACTCACTCATCCTCGGGTTAATATTTTCTTCAGATATCGCACTTTGGTTGAGTTTGTATCATATATATTTCGTTTGAGTTGTATGCACGTTGAAGTTTTCTGCAAAATTTTTTAATAACGTCCCAATATATTTCCTTTGATCATTGCAAATTGGGAGGGTATGCAATGTTCGATTACACCCGAACTTGATGCTTCCTTACTTGTTGATATGTACCAGAGAACGTAAAATACAGAGAAGGTCCAACTACGGACCAGCGTGTGAATTGTCAAAACCTAACAAAATACGATGAGCGTGTTTCACCACAGCTAGCTCGGAAGGAGAAATTTTAACAGTGGCGCGTGAACAGAACTGAGCATTGTATGAAAATTATGCTCAGAAGTTTGCATTGATATTACAGCCGCATGTTAGCTTATATTTTTATATGTTTATATGCAATCATATTCGTAGATATGAAATTCCGTTTCTGAATATCTATGATATCATGAAAAATGTATTACATTTTAATAAAAATATACTACTTCAAAGGAATATTTGCAGTTGCTTTTTTAAATATTGCTTATGTTTGATAATATGAAATGATTTCATATAAGTACATATGTATGTTTTACTATATACATACATACATAAGTATATAACATACTAACATAATATCTTAAAAATCTTAATATATTTAAATAGTAATATATGCCAATCACACCTTTCATGATTTAAAGCTTACATACATACATATGTATGTACTTATGTACGTACAATTCAAATTCAAATCAAGTTATTATCATTTATCAGTAATAACATTTGCGCGCACTGCTCTATATGTACATACATACATACATATGTGCTTATGACATTGCCACACAAATAATGGATACACAAACCTACATTCATATATTCGTACACATGTAAATATGTCACCCGCAAAAACTACAAACATTGTTCTACAAAAACAACAATCGTCACAAGTCAATATGTCAGCCGAATAGGCGAAGCCCAATTTATAGTAAATCAAACAACAACAACATTTTCATTTATCAACGGAGGCGTACTTTCAACAAGCAACCTCGCTTCATTCATAAAAACAGACACCCTCTCATCTCCCCGAGCATGCGTTTGCCTACAAGCTTTTTTTCGCGACGATGGCGAAAGCTAAAAATCATAAATTGAACAAATTTCTAATATTTCCTCTAGCAGGGAAAAGTTGCAACCCCGCAAATACACAAAACACAGAAAATATTGACAAAACTGGCAACAAAGCTTTTGTCGATTTAAAATATTTTACAATTTTAAAATATTTTTCAATTTTAAAACATTTTTCAATTTTAAAATATTTTTCCATGCCTCATAAAAATCTGGGTCAATATGTATGCATGCTCATATATAAACATACATATTTACGATGATTTGTAGGCAAAGCTGTTAGATCGGCAAGGGAAGCGGTGACAATCGGCGGCCGTTCGTTTTTTTTCGGCATACTTCGGATTTTCTACCAACAACACAATATTGTGACGCTTTGTCGTCGCGTCAGTCTTTCGACACAGTGACTGTTTAACAAGAAAACAAAAAACATGAGCTTCGGCCATTGGTTGTCCGTGGCAACGGAAATTTCGCATGAAACAAGGAGTGTACATACTTACACACATATGTTGCATGTAGCCACATTAATAATTATAATGGGTACTTTCATATTTGTTTACATGCACACATAATTATACATATATTATGTATAAGAATATTTGCGACCGCTTCGTCTTTTCTTATGTCTTATGTCAAGTAAGAGTTGTACAAAATCAAACCCAGAAATCTGACTGAACTGAAGAAGTCCATTAAATAAATAATTGAGGCAACCTCGAATTAGGTGTCGCATATGCGTAGTTGAGCATGGGAGAATAATTAATTGTTTAATTAAAATAAAATTTTCTATACAATAACAAAATTTAATGTAATGCATTGACTAAAAAGAAAGTTATTACGGATTAATTATGTTGCACGATTCGTTAGCCACCCTGTATAGGAAGAATATCTTCAAATTGTATCCAAAGTCGTTTGCGCATTGTAAATATACGAATCTGTAAGCGTATATTTCTTAACATTGAAATTAGCATTATTTTTATACTCTCGCAACCTGTTGCTACAGAGTATAATAGTTTTGTTCACCTAACGGTTGTTTGTATCACCTAAAACTAATCGAGTTAGATATAGGGTTATATAAGTATATATAAATGATCAGGATGAAGAGACGAGTTGAAATCCGGGTGACTGTCTGTCCGTCCGTCCGTCTGTCCGCCCGTGCAAGCTGTAACTTGAGTAAAAATTGAGATATCTTTATGAAACTTGGTAGACATGTTTCTTGGCACCGTGAGATAGTTGGTATTGCAGATGGGCGTAATCGGACACAAAAACGCCATTAATCAAAAACAAATAAATTGCCATAACTAAGCTCCGCAATAAGATACAAGACTGTTATTTGGTACACGGGATCACATTAGGGAGGGGCATCTGCAGTTAAATTTTTTTTTAAAGTAGGCGTGGTCCCGCCTCTAATAGGTTTAATGTGCATATCTTCTAAACCGCTAATGCTATAATAACAAAATTCACTGGAAGCAAATGTTTTTAGCACTTCTATTGACGGTGTAAAAATAGTTGAAATCGGGTGGCAACTCCGCCCACTCCCCATATAACGGTACTGTTAAAAACTACTAAAAGCGCGATGTATCAAGCACTAAACACGCCAGAGACATTAAATTTTATCTCTGGAATGGTATAAGATGACTTTATAGGAACCGCGTTCAAAATTAGACAGTGGGCGTGGCACCGCCCACTTTTAGGTGAAAACACATCGGAAATATTATTTTCATATTTCTATGTTATAGTGCGAAAATGGGCGAAATCGGACTACAACTACGCCTATTTCCCATATAACACCATTTTCAATTCCATCTGATTCTTTCACTTTCCAGTATGCATATCAAGCAACAATGATTATATCGGGGTAAAACTTGGCGTGAATAATACATTTAAAGTATGCCACCTTGTGACCAAAAATTGTCTAAATCGAACCAAAACTGTTCAAGCCCCTAAGTACTAAATATGTGGACCCCAGTGTCTATAGTTGACCTTCTACCGAGAATATCAGTCAATCCACAAAGAAATCTCAAACGAGTATACCATTTGATTTTGCGAGAGTTTAAGATGTTCGGTTACATCCGAACTTAGCTCTTCCTTACTTGTTCTCAATTAACATTGAAAATGCTCAATTCTGCTATTTTTCAGTCCACTGATGTTAATTGTGGCCATTTGGTGAAACACGCTCATCGTTTTCAGTACCTATAGTACATAGTTGAATCTAAAAAAACAAATCGTGGATTCTGCATCACGATAAAGCACCATCTCACACATCAAAACTTATTTATAATTTTTTGTTCAAAAACAAGATCGTAATCATGCCTCAACCACCGTATTCACCAGAAATGGCTCCCTGCAACTTTTTCCTATTCCCAAAACTGAAAAAACCAATGAAAGGAAAGCGTTTTGCCACAGTTGATGAGATCAAGTAAGAATCGAAGAAAGAGCTGATGGCCATAACGAAAAGCGCATTTGAGAAGTGCTTCAAGGATTGGAAAAAACTTTGGCACAAGTCTATTATACCCTAAGAGGATTACTGTGAAGGGAAGAAAATAGAGATTGATGAATAAAGAAGTACTTTTCAAAAAAATTCAAAATTCACCTTTTCCTTTGAACACACCTCGTACATATGTATCTATATGTCTTGCTAAAACTTGGTTCACATGTCACCATGAAAGAAAGAGCTGATGGCCATTACGAAAAGCACATTTCAGAAGTGCTTCAAGAATTGGATAAAACGTTGTCACAAGTGTATTATATTCCAAGGGGATTACTGTGAAGGGGAGAAAATAGATATTGATGAATAATGAAGTACTTTTCAAAAAATGATGAAAAATGCACCTCGTGCATATGTACCTATATGTCTTGCTAAAACTTGGTTCACATGTTACCATAAAAAGGTTGGTATTGCAAATGGTCGGGATTGGAGCATTGACTCGCCCAAAAATCGCTATTAATTGGAAGCATATAGAGTGATACCAAGCTCCACAATATGATACAAAACTGTAACTTGATAGAACCAATAAAATTAGATAAGGCATCTGTTAAAAAAAATGTTTAGAAGTCGGCGTTGCTCCGACTCCTAATTGACTTATAGGACAAATGTATCTCCCATACCTCTTAAGCTAAATCAACCAAATTCGCTCAGCACAAATCTTTTTGGCTCCTTCTCAATGTTAAAATGGGTGAAATCGGAATATAACCCACCCACTGTTATGTTGAAAACAACTGAAAGAGCGATGACTCAATAAAAAAATGCGTCAGAGACATCAAATTGTGCACCCGAGATGGCCCAAAAGGTCTTCACGGGAACCGGCTTCAAAATTGGACTATGGGCGTGGAACCGCCAACTTTAGGTGGAGCCCTATACATAAGGAACTACTTGACAAATTTCCACAAAATTTTGTAAACGACATTGGATTTTGGACAACAACCACACTTTACTTCTCATGATTAGATTATATTTAATCTATTCACATTAAAAAAATCACATCGTTTAGTATTTATTAAAAAACAATTGTATTGTCGCACTTTGATATACAAGTCGTCTTGTTTTAAATATTTTCCATTTAATGGAAATATTGGGCGCATTTATTGGAGTATGGAGTATGGAGGAAATTGAACAAGGTTTATTTGGATAAAAGTATTTATGTATATAAATATTTGTATAATATGTATTATAATGTGGTTCGATTAATAAAAATGAGAACATAATTCAGTCTCGCGGACAAATGGTTTGGGAAGTCGCTTCTCAGGTGAATTCAGATGGATTGATTTTACTTTATTTGTTAGCTTAAATTTTTTTTCTCTTTGTAGTGTCTAAATCAGCTGTGATAAATTTCCTGACAAACAGATGACGCTAAATCAAAGTCGCACAAAGAGATTTCGGGTAGATTAGATTCAAATCACCTCTGTGAAGAAATTAACGATTGTAATTTTTGTATGACGAAATCTTGCTAAATCTAAAAGATTCATGAGATATTTTACTCAACAGCCGAAACCTTGTGATAAGGTCAAAATAAGGTATTACAGTTTGTAAACAATGTACCAAAGGAGATATCGGAATACATAACATATGTAGATATATCTCCCATAAAACCAATTATTCAAAAATAACGGACGACTTTTTTCCTGTCTCTTCGAGTTTTTAGGTGGAATTTATAATTCATAAAATGGATAATATTTTCCGAATGCGGTATTAACTTAAAACTTGTCTATGAAAATGCATTTAAAACTCCTTTTTTGTATGAGGAATATATTTTATATTATATATAAATCTCCGATTTTCTTTATTTTCACTGTTGTTAAGTATATATTAGAGGACTATTCTGAAAAATTACGAGCTCTCAGATTGAGGTGTCGACACAATTTCACGATGTAAGCAGGGGCGGGCTGGCAACAGTTCGCTCCAGTTGGTGAGGTGAGACAGTGTGGTATCTGGCTTAGGTCAGACTTCCTATCTCGGTGTTCGTTGCTTCTCGATAGCACAGCATTCAGATAGCCAGTCTTACTATGGTTGGGGGTATCAAGGTGTCATGCGACCCATGCCGATGATGAACCTGGCTGGCGGTCCTGAAATAGCTCATTCTCGAACGAAGCTTGCGGATACCTGGCGTCCTCCGTAATAAGATAGCCTTACCTGCGTAGCTTTCGAGCTATGCGCAAGCGGATATACTTTCCCCTAATATATATGAGCCGAATCAACAAAATTAAAAATACAAATTCAAAGGAGTCCGGAGCTCCCAGAAAAGAACAGCGTTTTGGCGATAAGGCAAGCAGTAGCAAAGGGGCAGAAGGTAAGGCTGGCTCCAAAAAAGTTACAGCACCTGAGGCAGCCAGTAGCAAAAGTGCTACTGCTACTAGTACGTCAGCTCAATAATGGCCGGTCTTAGGATCGAAGACCCAGCGAAGTTGACGTATGAGGAGAAGCGACGTGCTGCATAACTGCTGAGTAAGGTAGAGCTGCAACTGCCAACAAGAACCCGCATTATCATTGCTGTGCTGGATGAGGAAGATCCCGAAGAAAAAATTCCCAGAACCCAATGGAAATGGGTGCCAGCCGCACTGACGAATGTGGCGCTGGACGTTCTGTTAAGCAATCCAGATCCGCCCCCGTCATTTACGGATGTCTGATGGTACGACGAGAGATCCGTTCAGCTATATACGGCCGTAATAGCCAAGGTAGGGGATGTCGAAGACCCCGCAGGAAATTTTGGTGTGAAGACGAAACGGGCCACATACAGACTCTCTAAACTATACACTGAGAGTGAGCTTTTGAGCGACTCTCAACAAGACGCAGAGAAGACAATAATTAATTATCCAAATTATTTGAGGAACCAAAAGAGTGAGGGGACTGTGGTCCTACCAAGCTTTTTAATTGAATGAAATGTACTGGAAAAAATTTGAATAATTGGTTTTATGGGAAGCATGTGATATGCGGACAACTATGTATTTATTTCTTTTCAGTGTCTCTTAGCTTTTTAATAAAAGGCAAGATTCCGTAATAAGAGATATCTAAAAAATCGGTTATATGGGAGATATGTTACATAGTTGTCCGAGCTGACCCATTCCGACAAATGATCAATAGAAGATCAAAATGCACTTATGTATTAATATTCATTAAGATATCTCAAAAACTGACGAAGCAATTTTTATAATTCCTAAAAGATAAACCCTGCCTTAAATCGCTACCTCGAAACCAGTTTTAGACCTGTAGTTTGTTAAGCAAAGTTGTTCAGCATGATTCGTAGATCATATACCGCTTTCGTCATTTTATAGGAAAAGATCGACCCGCTCTAATATACATATGTAATTAATGTAAGAATTTCAAACTACCGGTTGGCTTTATAACGTACATGTCGATCAATATGTAAGATATCTTGACAAAATTAAACGCACGTATGATATTGAATAGACTATATTTTAATGCCCAAAATGTGACAGTTTTACTTTCCATCTAATATAAATAGATGGACAATTTTTTGTTAAAATAAGGTTATTTAGAGCTTAATATTAATAAACTTAGTCTACACCTCTCACCACCCTTTAAACCCCACTCATCATCGGGTTAATATTTTCCTCAGATATCCCACTTTGGTTGAGTTTATATCACATATATCTCGCTTAAGTTGTATGCACGTTGAATTTTTCCGACGGATGTTTTCGCGCAAACGCCTCAAAACGCTCACATAATACTCTTTATTGACCGTCTGTCCCGTTAGAACGAATTCATTATGAACCAAACCTCGAATATCGAAAAAAAACAATGTCCGGAAACTTTCTTGTTTCATACAACATGTTGCTACAGAGTATAATGAACGATTTTAGGACCAAAAACTCGTTCAATACCGCCGATTAACCACCGTATTCGCCGGGTTTGGCCCCATGCGACTTTTTTTGTTTCCAAAACTCAAGTTACCACTCTGTGGAGCCAGTTTTGACTCGATTGAGCTCGTAGAAGAAAATTCGCAGAGGAAACTGAAGGTTTTTCTTTTTATTTACTATTTCGGGAAACTTTTTGGTCTTAATGTATGTTTGTTCACACAATTAGCACAACTAACAAAATATGTATATAAACAACAAAGTTGCCACAGCTAGCAAAATATACAAGAACGAATTCTACAACTCTTATAATTTCATATAAATATTCAATAAAACTCGTATTTAATTGTAATAGGAGTATTATAAAAACCTGCAATTTGAAACAAGCTAAGATTATGAGCAAGAGGATAAATGAATTAGAAACCAAGATTGGTCCCCACAGCGAAAGCGCTAATCCAAATACCTTTGTTCACTTCACAGAAGCAGACCAAGTCGAAATGAGTAGATTACCTGATAGTATGAAGAATCTCCCGACATTCAAAGAAGACACGATCCAATTCATCTCTTAGATCCACAAAGTCGAATCTGTTTTACTAGACTACGAAGAAGTAAGAACGAAGCCACTTTATAAAGCCAGCTTACGGCATATTAGGCAAAAAGTGAAAGGTCCTGCGGATATGGCCTTAATTTCATATAATATATTTTATGACGACTGGGGAGCAATCAAGAACTGTTTGTGACTGCAGTATGCAGGCAAACGTGACTTTGAAGTTTGAACTGGGATCTTTATCTCCAAAACACTTTAGCGTAAAATAGTTCTACTCAAGAATTAATCACCAATTATCGCTTATAATCAACAAAATAAAGGGGTAGGACTATTCCAACGAAACAAGTAATATGCTACTGGAAACTAATAGAAACAGGGCCCTTGAAGAATTCATCAGAGACGCAAACAGTGAATTGTCTAGGATGCTAGTCATCCTACGACACAAGAACCTACCCGAAACATATGCTTCCTGTGTCGAAATACAAAACTTTACCTTAGAAACTATTCAATCTATCTAAGGAATAAAGGTAGCTCACGAAACAAAAACAAATATTTGTACCAAGGGAAATAAATGCTGTCGAAAAAATATAATTTATAATATTATAATAAATTTTATGACAGACGGCTGTCTAGATAAATAAATATCTGAAAGTCTTCCGTCCAAACTCTTACAGTGGGACAATCGACACAACCGTATTAGCAAAAATAAGAACAACAAGTGAAGAACCGAGCTATTCAAAACCCTGCCAGTCAGAAAAACCTCAAATAGTCTGTATAACTCCCTATTGTGTATTGTTTAAAAAAACACAGGTCCATCAATGGAAAACAAGTATGGAGTTGTCGTCGATTTTAAACGACTAAATATAACAATACCTGACTCCTACCTAATAACTGATATAAACAACACTTTCGCTATCTTAGGCGAATGTAAGTCTTTTACTACACTCGAACTTACATCCGGATTCTACCAAATGAGAATGAAGGAAAGGGACATAGAAAATACAGTCTTTTCACTGCCACTGGTAAATACTAATCTACTAGGTTGCCGTTCGGCCTTAAAAATTAATGAAAATCATCTAGGTTTTCTTAGTGAAACTTATAGAGCATCCTTTTCTGGAAATAATATATCGTAATGCCAAAAAGTATTTAAAATGAGTCAATACTCTTCCTAGCCTTTTTATACCCAATATAACGATTTGAAACTTTCGGTTGCCTTTATACCATATATATTAGTCAATATGTATGATAAGATATCAAAATTAAGCGAACGTTAATGTTCAACCGATTATAGTTTAATGCAAAAAATGGGTAAAATAGATAAACGAATTACTCCAGATAATACATACTATGTACATGTGATGAGTTACGTTGATTTAGCAGAATCTTTATAAAATGGGGTGGGAACATGTTTCTGAATATACTTGAGTAATGTCACAAGTTAAAGCAAGCAGTCCAGAGCTTATGCTATCCCAAATATACCGATTTCCGACTCTCCATCTGAGTTTAATTCGTTTATGTTTGTCAATATAACAATGCATTAAATTCAGTCTCTTTGTTTGAGTTTATATCACATATATCTCATTTAAGTTAGTAATGTTGATTTTACCCACATATGCTGGTTAAGTGAGTCTACCACCTAAAATATTATTTAATAAGATACCAAGCATGACTCTAATCATGTAAATTAATGTTGAATTCTTTCGTTAGATTCCTTAATATAAAGTATTGCTAACGCCTGAAGGTAATTCCCCGGCTTAGATTTTTGCGAGAGAATAAAAATTCCGAACTTAGCCCTTCCTTACTTTTTTGAAATAGTTATTTATTCGTTTATAACGATTGTATATCTATGTTATGAGATGTGGTTTGCTGTGTCATAATTTTCAAATTTTGAAACAATCTTCAAATTTTAATGAATTTTTATACATTTTATACATTTTTTCATTCATAAATCATATTTTTAATCTTTTGAGCAGCTTACTATAATATAATTTATTTATACCTTAGCCACAGGAAAGCTTGGTCGGAGACTTCTGTTAGAGTTACAGATATTATCAGGACGACGAAACGACGTCTGTCCGTTCAGACGTCTCTCCGTCCATGCAAGCGATCACTAATTTAGAATCCGATCTTTTAAGTTGGATTAAACTGGACACAGTATGCTGAATTTGTCCAAAATCGGTTCAGTAGGTTAGAAATTTACCTTGGACAAACAACGTGACAAATAATTTGTATATGTTTTTGTATACATATAAATGTTATAACCGTGAACTTTGCCGTGTGCTTTGTTTTGGAACTCATTGATGGTTAATAACACGAAGAAATTTTAAATACGAGGTGTGTTCAAATTAACAGGAATTTTCGTTTTTAAAAAAATATTTATTTATTTGTCTACATTATTGTTGTCGCTTTCAAAATAGTCCCTATTCGATATTATGCACGTATTCCAGCGCTTCATCCAATCGTCGAAACACTTCTCAAACTCGCTTTTCGGATTTGCTTTAGCTCTTTCAGCGATGCGCTTCTAATGTCATCTATACTTATAAAACGTCAGCCCTTAAAGGTTGTCTTTATTTTTGTAAATGTAAAATAATTTAGACACTGTTTAATTAAAAACTAAATAGCTTGTTTACGTTCGATATTTTTTTAGATATAAAACTGATACTTTAGGGGTCGTTTGTCCCTAAAAATAAACTTATAAAGAATTAAGTTCAGTTCATACAATTTTAAATTACTTACTTTCCTTTCTCACATATACTTGTTGAACGTCCAAGAAGCTGTGTCAAAGCTTCATAGTCAAGTTGCTTAATTGTATGCAGGAAATTAGTGAAGACACCTAAAAAATTTCGTTTAATATATGGGAATCCACGAATACACATTTCCTTTAGCAGATCCCGTGCTAATTTAATTTCAGTAGGGGTTGGCTTTGTAGAAGGAGTGTGGTCAAAAAGCAGTGTTGAACGTCGTTCCACAATGTTATCCTCTAGCAATATAGCAAAAATTAATGCAACAATTATTAACAAAAATTATTTTGCTTACGCTCAATTAAGAAATCTCCTTTGTTGTAGTTTTCTTCCCCTTGCAGTACAAGCCGAGACTCTACTCTGGTAATAGCACCAGTGTGATTGTTTGAAAAAATAACTAGTTGATGCTGTTCACGACAAATAATTTCATCATACATATTATTGTTGATTACCATCTGTAAGAAATGTGCATTTTACTCTTAAAGTTTTGACAATTCTCATGCGGGAAATAGTAAGATGTAATTGATTATGAATTATGATTGATAAATAACATGTAGGCATGTACATATGTCTATATATCCAAAGAAATACTTTATCCGGTTCCGTAGGTTCGTTCGTCTGTGCAAGCTGTAACTTGAGTAAAAATTGAGATATCGTAACGAACGCCATTAAAGGAAAACCTCTAAAGTGCCATAACTAAGTACCAAACTAAGACACAAAACAGTAATTTGGCACAGGGTCTCGAGTAGCAAATGGCATCTGTGGACTAAAAAGTTTGAAAAAATGGACTTGGCCCCGCCCTCTAAGAGGTTAAATGCACATATCTCCCAAACAACTTCAGATACAATCACCAAATTCATTCAGGACGAATCCCTTAAGCACCCCTACCGACACTGTTTAAAGGTAGGAAATCGGAAGATAACCCTGCCCATCCCCAATATAACAGTTCTGTTAAAAACTACTAAAAGCGTGATAAATCAATAAATCAATACGACAAAGATATTAAATTTAACATCCCAGATGGTACGAAAGACTTTCCAGGATTCAGAATTAAAATAGGACGATGGGCGTGGCACCGCACCGCACATCTCAGGCCTACTTATCAAAAATCAACCAAATTTGGCATGTGATATTATCTTGATGTTCTTATGTTTCAGTGTACAAATGACACAATTTTAAATTTCATCAGATTCTTTTATATTCCAGAATTCAAATAAACCAAAAGTATATGCATTGGGATAAAACTTTGCCCGAATAGTGCGCTTAAAGTAGGCCACCTTATGACCAATAACTGTCAAAATCGGGCAAAAATAGGTCAAGCCCCCAAACCGAATATGTGGACCCCAGTTTCTACAGCGAATATTTTATCGAAAATATCGGTCAATCTGTGAGATATGTTATTGAAATTCCGAGCCAAAAAAGGGTTGAATCGGATGAAATCTTACCCGCCATACACCTAATACAAAGATTATCGAACTTCCAGTTTGCTTTATATCTTATACTTGTATATCGGCCAATATGTGAGTTATTTTAATGAAAACGAGAGAGCGTATTTTACTAGTATCAGAGAATGTAAATGAATAGAGAATGAGCACATGTTAAATGAAATCTTTTTGAGTACTAATTTGTAGTTCCAGATGAGGGAACATCGAAAAATATAACTTCGAAAAAGAAAAATACACCACGCAATGTGCGAAATGCTATAAATAGACACAACGAATATTCCTATATGAAAAATCGTTGCGCATACCTATTTAGATTTATGTTTTCAATTTCTATAATATGACAAACTTATAATTATGAAAAGCCTTCTGAATTAAAAATCTGTATTATCGGTAAAAGCCCCAGAATTCATAATAAAATAAACATTTAATAGGCAATTTTTCCAACTTATGTTTGTGCGTTGCGTGAGCAATTGGTTATTGAGCAAAGGATAACAATAAAACGATGGCTAAGCGGCCGCGTTTCCACTTTTGTGGTGGCTCGTAAGCGGGAAGGGGTTAAGCACAATCCGAATACGAGCACATAAGTTCAAATCTTAAACAAAACTCATGTAAATTAAATTTATTTTAATGTTTTTGGAGTCTCAGCATATCACAATTCAATTACATTAATAGCATATTTTACTTCCTGAGATAATTAAAATATTTCAGTAAAATATGTTCATATGTTTGGGTTTATTGCATATTCCCTTATTATGCGTATTTACACAAATGTGATAATCACACATACATTCATAAGTACACGTACGCTGATGCTTGCTTCTTCTTGCCCCGCACAAGCAATGACTTTTGTCAGCACTTTCTGCTTTTTGCGAGAAGCAAGTTGAACGGACACAAGCAGGAAGGGGTCAGGGGCGCCACATAATTATATCAGATATATATTTTATTTATCGAATTTATTTTAAAAACGATTATAGGTATGAATTTATTGGTATTTATATTTTTACGTGTCTATTAATTATATTACGTCAATAAGTCATTAATGCATTAGTATTTTTCAGTACAAATTAAGCAACATATTAATATAGGTATTATGAGCCCTCACTTGACACGCCTCTGTGCATGGTGGCAAGCCAACGAAATAACGGCGAGTTCGCGCGGACATTGTGTTATTGAAAAAAACCAAATGACGACTTTGTCGACAAACATACATATATACATATGAGCTCGCATACATATTAACGCCGAATTTTACGCATCGTGGCGGAGTTGACAAAATTTGTTTCAATGGACAATTTTGCGACAATGTCGATCGGCTATGTTGTCTCGTTTGTCCTTTTTGCAGGGCTTTGCAGGTAATGGATGGTAGGATTTTCAGCGGTCCAAATTGTAATATTGAAATTTTGGTGATCTTCAATTTTACCACATACTTCATTTAAATTAATTTTTGTTTGTATCCTCCGCATTTGCGTAGGAATTCTATATGAAAACCAAATGTGGTTTACCAGGCGCACAGAAAAAATAGACCGGCGCAGAGTTATGAATGAACGCACTTTGCTTTGAAGCAGACGCACGTTCTTTATGAATGAATTTGTTGTCGTTGTAATATGAAATACTTAGAAAATAAGCCGCGAGTTCCCTTGAATATTATTGGCCGATGATGGTGCGTGTACGTTTTTTTGTCACTTGCGCGAATGTTTGATTTTTTGCGTAAGACATATTGAGGGACATACATATGTACATATGTGTACATATATGCAAATATATTTGGACATGCGAATGAAGGAAGGCAATTTCAATAATATTTACATATAGACATATGAACATTGAAGCAAATAAACAACAATAGCTGTTTGAGTTCGCAGATTAGACAACTTGGTTTGATTTTTGTCTGTGGTGCTGCTTGTATAGCAAACTTGTTTATTGCAACGTGAAATATTTTGCCTAAGTTCAAATCCTATCAGATATTTTTTTATACTATTTTTTTTTTTTATAATCCTTTTTTATTAAATGATATTTTTTAATTCTATTTTCATATTATTTCCCTCATTATTTATATTTTCTTGTCGGAAGTCAATTAGTCAATTACTTTCGTTTTTATTATTTCAATTTTTGTTTATGCGCATATCAAAGAACATCTGTGCATATATGTATATGTGTATACATTTTGCTTATAGAGTGGTGTAGTTCGTTGCGTACCCTGATAGGTGTGGTGACATTTTATTTTCGAACTTGCGGGTTTTCGATGTTCCTTCATCGTAATTAACATTTTAGAACAGCTAACATTTGCTCCTTCTCTATTCATTTACGTTCTCTGCTTTTATTGAACTATTATTTATTATTATTTTTAAATTATTTTATGTTAATTCATTTTTACTTTCTTGTGAGTTATTAATAATAATTTAAACATATTTTGATATATTTCTTAAAATAATTCAAGTGCTTGACACCATTATGGAGTCATAAAAGTACAGAATTGTGTTTTGCCGTCGGCATTTTCATATCATGTGTAAAAATATTTGTAAATTTGTCTACAAACAACATATGTATCTAGATATGAACATTCATTACTTCATGTGAAATCTCCGTTGACACGGTCAACCAATGATCGAAGCTCAAGTTCTTTGCTTTTATGTCAAAGAGTCAATCTGTCGAAGGACTGACGCGACGACAAAGCGTCACAACATTGTGTTGTTGGTAGAAAATCCCAGACGTGCCGAAAAATAAACGAACTCTCGCCGATTGTCGCCGCTTCCCTTGCCGCTCAAACAGCTTTGCCCTCAAATCATTGTAAATATGTATTTTTATATAATATATGAGCATGCATACATATTGACGCAGATTTTTGCGAGTCCCGGAAAAATATTTTAGAATTGTGAAATATGTATTTTAAATCGACAAGAGCTTTGTTGCCACTTTTGTCACTTTTTTCTGTGTTTTCTGTGTTTGCAGGGTTGTCACTTTTCCCTTCTAGAGGGAACATCAGAAGGATGTTCAATTTATAATTTCTAGCTTTTGCCATCGTCGCGAAAAGACGCTTGTGGGCTAACGCATGCTCGGGGAGATGTGTAAGGCGTTTACTTTTATGAATGAAACGACTTAGCTTATGGATTGTACGCCAGCGTTCATGAATGAAAATGTTGTTGGTGTGTGATTTACTACAAATTCAGGATTTGTCAATTTGGCTGCCATATTGATTTCTGGTGCTGATGCTTTTGAGACAATTGTTGTTTTTGTACAACAATGTTTGTATTTTGCCTATTGGCTGACGTACTTACATTTGTACGCTTAAATGTATGTGGATATGTGTATGCATTACTTATTTTGCGCGGTCATACGCATATTTGTACATACATACTTACATATAGGGCAGTGCGCTCACATGTTTTTATTGATAATTGATAATATATTATTACAAGTATATTATATAATATAACATATTGATGTACATACATATGTACATACATAAATTATTAAATCTGTAACAACTGAAATTAGAAAATTATGAAAATAGTAAAATATCATTTCTTGCATAATCTTTCACATTTTATCAATGTAGCATTTGTGCAAAAAAATCATATTTTATCAATTTTTCATCGTAAAAATCGTTTATATGGCAAAAAATAATCATGCATATGTGAAGTGGAATTTGTATTTTTTGTTTTCACATTCATTTCATTTCATTTTTTTCTTTGTGTTGGGAGATAAGTAATTTGTCAGAGAACGCTGTTATAAATTCTCATTTCTGTTAAATAACAGCAAATATTACAAAAAATGGTGAACTCCTTGATCTCAAATTTTCAGCCAACCAATCGAGCATCATACAAAATTCACTTTGCACCTTCTCGTTCATTTAAGTTCTCTGATTGGCATATATTACTATTTAAATATATTAAGATTTTTAAGATATTATGTTAGTATGTTATATACGTATGTATGTATGTATGTAGTAAAACATAGCAGATACATATACATATATACATATGTACTTATATGAAATCATTTCATATTATCAAACATAAGCAATATTTAAAAAAGCAACTGCAAATATTCCTTTGAAGTAGTATATTTTAATTAAAATGTAATACATTTTTCATGATATCATAGATATTCAGAAAAGGAATTTCATATCTACGAATATGATTGCATATAAACATATAAAAATATAAGCTAACATGCGGCTGTAATATCAATGCAAACTTCTGAGCATAATTTTCATACAATGCTCAGTTCTGTTCACGCGCCACTGTTAAAATTTCTCCTTCCGAGCTAGCTGTGGTGAAACACGCTCATCGTATTTTGTTAGGTTTTGACAATTCATACGCTGGTCCGTAGTTGGACCTTCTCTGTATTTTACGTTCTCTGATTCGTACACATGTAAATATGTCACCCGCAAAAACAACAAACATTGTTCTACAAAAACAACAATCGTCACAAGTCAATATGTCAGCCGAATAGGCGAAGTCCAAATTTAGTGTAAATCAAACAACAACAACATTTTCATTCATGAGCGCAGGTGTACTTTCAACAAGCACCCTCGCTTCATTCATAAAAACAGACACCCTCTCATCTCCTAGAGCATGCGTTTGCCTACAAGCTTCTTTTCGCGACGATGGCGAACCCCGCAAACCCACAAAACACAGAAAATATTGACAAAACTGGCAACAAAGCTTTTGTCGATTTAAAATATTTTACAATTTTAAAATATTTTTCAATTTTAAAACATTTTTCAATTTTAAAATATTTTTCCGTGCCTCATAAAAATCTGTGTCAATATGTATGCATGCTCATATATAAACATACATATTTACGATGATTTGTAGGCAAAGCTGTTAGATCGGCAAGGGAAGCGGTGACAATCGGCGGCCGTTCGTTATTTTTTTTCGACTTAGTTCGGATTTTCTACCAACAACACAATGTTGTGACGCTTTGTCGTCGCGTCAGTCCTTCGACACAGTGACTCTTTGACAAGAAAACAAAAAACATAAGCTTCGGCCATTGGTTGTCCGTGGCAACGAAAATTTCGCATGAAACAAGGAGTGTACATACTTACACACATATGTTGCATGTAGCCACATTAATAATTATAATGGGTACTTTCATATTTGTTTACATGCACACATAATTATACATATATTATGTATAAGAATATTTGCGACCGCTTGGTCTTTTCTTATGTCTTATGTCAAGTAAGAGGTGTACAAAATCAAACCCAGAAATCTGACTGAACTGAAGCAGTCCATTAAATAAATAATTGAGGCAACCTCGAATTAGGTGTCGCATATGCGTGGTTGAGCATGGGAGAATAATTAATTATTTAAATAAAATAAAATTTTCTATACAATAACAAAATTTAATGTAATGCATTGACTAAAAAAAAACTTATTACGGTTTAATTATGTAGCACGATTCGTTAGCCACCCTGTATAGGAAGAATATCTTCAAATTGTATCCAAAGTCGTTTGCGCATTGTAAATATACGAATCTGTAAGCGTACATTTCTTAACATAACATTGTGAACCTTCTCTATAATCTACATTCTCTGCCCTAATCATGATTTTCGTTATCCTAACATACTTTGTGTCGAATGTGTCGTTCTGTATGTGAGTTATATATTAATACAATTACTTGAAAATATCTTCTCAAGTATACCTGAGCAATGTCTAAATTAATGCAATCGCCCCGTTATAACATATGCAATGATTTCCGACTTTCCACCTGACTTTAAACCGTACAGGTAGGTCAAAATGTTTGATATTTTAATGAAATATATGGAAAAATTTCTTTGAAAGTTATGAACCACTGAATATCAATGTAATTGGTCTAGACTATAGACCTTGGCTTAACCCTCATATCCCTAATATACAGAATTTCGATCCTCTGGTTGACGATTTCCAAATCAACTCAATATATTAAATTTAGCCTCTTCGATTGACTTTAAGGATGATTTGGATTTGATCCCTTCAAATTGCCAGGGTATGAAATGTTCGGTTACACCAGTTAATATCGTTTACACGATATGAGTTATTAAAGATATACTTTCGACTGCAACAAAATGTGTACTCTTGATATTCTTAAGACTGACTTGTTACATAGGTCTTACTGATATTTATACTAACTAGTGTGTTTACTCATTACTAGTTGATAGTTTGTTTACATTTACATAACATATTGTTTGTTTTGATACATTTCCTTTGTTCTAAGATTAGGTTGTTTTGATGTATTTTGTTTAATGTTGTTTTGATACATTATCTTCATTCAAAGATAAGGTTGTTTTGATATAAATATTTTGTTAGTTATACTAATAACACCTTTAAATAATTAATAGTTTTAATTTTTGCAGATTGCGAAAGAGCATTTACTTGGCTCAACCATAATCCGTCGTAGTTTTTTATACTTTCGCAGTTTGGAACATAAAGTTATTGGTGTTATGAGCTATAAGACTATAAGAAGACGAATAATTTTCGCCTGACTGATAAACTTTTATCTATACTAACCAGAGAGATAATAAAGAAAAGTTTTGCTAAAGTATGTTAGTTACATTACATTGTTACATTAGTACCATATATCCAATATTATACGTTCAGTTAATTTTGCTAAGATATTTTACATATTTTCCCATATATACGGTATTAGTCCATCGGAAGATTGAATATCCTATAATACGTAGGCAGATGGGAGATAGGTGTCGTGTTGATGCGGTTTTATCTATTTTTGGCATTACTACCTATTAACAGAAACAGATGTTTTCTGAGTTTCATTAAAGTAATTCACATACCATCAGCAATATATAATGAAAGAGAAAAGTCAACCGGACGTTTAAAAACCCTGATATTAACTGTATGAGGGCTAGAGCAAGTTTTCAGCTTGGATAAAATTCCATTTTATCCTGATATATTAATTAACGCTTGATTTGTATATTGGAAAGTGAAAAAATCAGATGAAATTTTAAGTTGTGTTACAGTGGAAGTAAGCGTGCTTGTATCCTCCATTTAAGATGGAAATGTTAAAATAATCCTACGTACAAAATTGGGTTGAAATTGATCTAGTAGGTCCGGAGATATGTCATTTCACCTAAATGGGACGCCCATCGTTCAATTGTACACCTGCTCCTATAAAGCTTTCTTGTGCAATCTAGATGTAAAATTTAATGTCTCTGACGCATAATAAATGAATGTCAGTTTTATCGCACTTTTAATAGTTTGTATTAAAACAGTTATATAGGGAGTGGGTGTGGTTATCATCCGACTTTACCTATTTTCACGCTATTGCAAGAAGTGTTGAAATGATTTGTCCTGTGCAGTAATAGATGCACCTCATCATTGCGATTCGTTGTATTAAAACACAGTTTTGTATATTAATTTGCGGTTTAGTTATGGCAATTATTAGTTTCCGATTACTGGCGTTTTGTGGGAGTTGAAGTGGTGCGATTACGCCCATCCATGAACTCGTCCGTCCGATTTGATTAAGGAACACGTGTACAAGCTTTCATGACGATATCTCAATTTTTACTCATGCTACAGCTTGCACGGACGGACGGACATATAGTCATCCGGATTTCAACCAGGCTTGTCATCCCGTTCATCAATACATATTATAAAACAAAGTCGCTTTCTCTGTCCCTATGTATGCTTAAATCTTTAAAACTACGCAACGTATTTTGATGCGGTTTTTTTTTAATAGATAGAGTGATTGAAGTGGAAGGTTTATACCTATGTATAAAAAGATCCATTAAATAGTAGAGAAATTCTGTTATTTTTGAGGTTTCGGAGGCCGCGGTTCTTCCTATAGCACTTTGAATTTAGCAGCGATCGGGCGCGTTTATTATCGGAGCTCTCTAGCGAGGAAAACAACAATACTTAATAAAAACGTGCTTTTCAACGCGACAACAATTGTATGACAGCAGTTTTAAAACATAAATGATATTCTATTCTAAAGTTAATTTAGATTAAATTGCACTTATAGTAATTATAATATCGGACCACTGCCACGCCCACAAAACGCCATTAATCAAAAACAAATAAATTGCCATAACTAAGCTCCGAAATAAGAAACAAGACTGTTATTTGGTACACAGGATCACATTAGGGAGGGGCATCTGCAGTTAGAATTTGTTTTTTAAAGTAAGCGTGGTCCCATCTCTAATAGGTTTAATGTGCATATCTCCTAAACCGCTAACGTTATAATAACAAAATTCACCGGAAGCAAATGTTTTTAGCACTTCTATTGACGGTATGAAAATAGTTGAAATCGGGTGGACACTCCGCCCACTCCTCATATAACGGTACTGTTAAAAACTACTAAAAGCGGACAAATCAAGCACGAAACATGCCAGAGACATTAAATTTTATTTCAGGGATGGTATAAGATGACTTTATAGGAACCGCGTTCAAAATTAGACAGTGGGCGTGGCACAGCCCAATTTTAGGTGAATACCCATATCTTGGGATTTGCTTAACCGATTTCAACCAAATTCGGTGCATAAAATTCTTTTCATATTTCTATGTTATAGTGCGAAAATGGGCGAAATCGGACTACAACCACGCCTATTTCCCATAGAACACCATTTTCAATTCCATCTGATTCTTTCACTTTCCACTATGCATATCAAGAAACAATGATTATATCGGGGTAAAACTTTGCGTAAATAATACGTTTAAAGTATGCCACCTTGTGACCAAAAATTGTCTAAATCGAACCAAAACGGGCGTAATCGGACCACTGCCACGCCCACAAAACGCCATTAATCTAAAACAAATAAATTGTCATAACTAAGCTCCGCAATAAGATATATATAACCTAATAGGTTTAATGTGCATATCTCCTAAACTACTAAAGCTATAATAACAAAATTCACTGGAAGCAAATGTTTTTAGCACCTCTACCTACGGTGTGAAAATGGGTGAAATCGGGTGACAACCCCGCCCACTCCCATTTAACGGTACTGTTAAAAACTACTACAAGCGCGATAAATCAAGCACTAAACACGCCAGAGACATTAATTTTATCTCAGGGATGTTATGAGATGACTTTATAGGAACCCCGTTCAAAATTATACAGTGGGCGTGACACCGCCCAATTTTAGGTGAAAACCCATATCTTGGGATCTTTTTAACCGATTTCAATCAAATTTGGTACATAACATTTTTTTTATATTTCTATGTTATGGAAATCGGATTACAGCCACGCCTATTTTCCATATGACACCATTTTAAATTCCACTTGATTCTTTCACTTTCCACTATGCACATCAAGCAACAATGATTATATCGGCGTAAAACTTTGCGTGAATAAAGTATGCCACCTGTGACCAAAAATTCTCTAAATCGAACCAAAACTGTTCAAGCCCCTAGGTACTGAATATATGGACCCCAGTACCTATAGTTGACTTTTTACCGTAAATATGGGCCATTGTGTAAGATATATAATTGAAATTCATATAATAGAGTAAATAAATGAAACTATCGATAATAGTATGTCTTTGTTTCAAAAATGGGTTGAATCGGATCAATAGTTCTTGTAGCTCTCATATATCTAATATAAATATTTTTGAACTTCCGCGTGACTTTTTACCGCATATGTGAGTTATCTCAATGAGAGAGCGTGTTTTACTCATAACAATATCAAATCGGGTGAAAATTTTCCTTAGCCCCCATGTAACTAATATCAGGATTTTCGAACATTCGTCTGACTTTACTCCATTTGATTGGTTGGTGATGGTATGTGAGGTACCTTAATGAAACAGTGGGAGCATTTTATTAGTCTGTGGCATGTTAGTAGTATGTAGTATTAGAAAAAATTAATAAAATCGGGTTAATACTACTCTCAAATTCCATATACTACTTATAATGCTTTTCGTTATTCTAACCAGTTTTATGCCGAATATGTCGGTCAGTGAGTATTAATATTTTTTTTATACTCTCGCAACCTGTTGCTACAGAGTATAATAGTTTTGTTCACCTAACGGTTGTTTGTATCACCTAAAACTAATCGAGTTAGATATAGGGTTATATATATATAAATGATCAGGATGAAGAGACGAGTTGAAATCCGGGTGACTGTCTGTCCGTCCGTCCGTGCAAGCTCTAACTTGAGTAAAAATTAAGATATCTTTATGAAACTTGGTAGACATGTTTCTTGGTACAGTAAGACGGTTGGTACTGCAGATGGGCGTAATCGGACCACTGCCACGCCCACAAAACGCCATTAATCAAAAACAAATAACTTGCCATAACTAAGCTCCGCAATAAGATACAAGACTGTTATTTGGTACACAGGATCACATTAGGGAGGGGCATCTGCAGTTAAAACTTTTTTTTAAAAAGTGGGCGTGGTCCCGACTCTAATAGGTTTAATGTGCATATCTCCTAAACCGCTAACGCTTTAATAACAAAATTCACTAAAAGCAAATGTTTTTAGCACTTCTAATGACGGTGTGAAAATAGTTGAAATCGGGTGGCAACTCCGCCCACTCCCCATATAACGGTACTGTTAAAAACTACTAAAAGCGCGATAAATCAAGCACTAAACACGCCAGAGACATTAAACTTTATCTCTGAGATGGTATAAATTGGCTTTATAGGAACCGCGTTCAAAATTAGTCAGTGGGCGTGGCACAGCCCACTTTTAGGTGGAAACCCATATCTTGAGATCTGCTCAACCGATTTCAACCAAATTCGGTGCATAAAATTCTTTTCATATTTCTATGTCATAGTGCGAAAATGGGCGAAATCGGACCACAACCACGCTTACTTCCCATGTAACACAATTTTCAATTCCATCTGATTCTTTCACTTTCCACTATGCAAATCAGGTAACAATGATTATATCGGGGTAAAACTTTGCGTGAATAATGCAATTAAAGTATACCACCTTGCGACCAAAAATTGTCTAAATCGAACCAAAACTGTTCAACGAGTATACCATTTGACTTTGCGAGAGTATAAAATGTTCAGTTACATCCGAACTTAGCCCTTCCTTACTTGTTTATATATAAAATTGCTTCAAAATATGTTCTCGAGTATAGCTGAGCAATGTCAAAATTAATATATTTCTCTATCCCCAATATATATATGATTTCCGTCTTTCCACCTGACTTTACACCGTTCCGGTTGATCAACGTGATATTTTAACGAAATTAAGTGGAAAAGATTTCTTAAAAATTATGTGGTTTGCCGCTGAATTAGAATGAAATTAGTATATACTAAGTCTAAACCTCACACCTTCATATAACGAATTCCGATTCTCTGGTTTACGTTTGCCACCTAAGCTTATAATATAAAATTTAGCCACTTTGGTGGACTTAATATCACATTCATACTTATATATATCTCACTTCAAGCAATAACACTGAGACTAAGTATGGCCTTTAATATAAGTCAAGAATGTACCAAATTTGATTGTAATTTAATCACGATATCATTTAATAATGGATGTTTAATTCAATATTTTTTAATATACGGTTTGGAGGAATTTTCTGGTCTTTGATTTTCCCAGCTCACATGTACTACTTATGGTATAATTTTTTTCGTCAATTTGATAATTTAATGAAATTAAATGGACAGTTTTTCTTAAAAATAATGTATATCGCTACATAGGAATGATGAATGAAATTGGTCTAGCCTTATAACCCTAATATACTGATTTCCGCTCCTCTGGTACAGCAGCAACCTCATATACCCCACATATTAAATCTAACCCCTTTGGTTCAGTTTATGTCACATATACCATGTTTGAGTTAAATAGCTTCTTTTTATAAAAGTTAACATTTCGGAGAAAAAAATAGTATTGACACAAAATAAATCTATGATCAATAACATAAGTTAATAAGATACCAAATAATAATCGAGTAATGAACGTTGAATTCTTTCGCAACATTTTTATACTTTCGCAACATGTTGCAACAGAGTATAGTTTTGTTCACCAAAGAGTTGTTTGCATCACCTAAAGTGATAGATATAGATTTCTATATACATATATTTCTTCTAATATTTGGTGATAATCAGTGGTTAGGTATATTTTCTCAGCCATCATGTTGAACTTATTATAAAATATACCAGAAAACCCACTCAATAGACAAATTGAAAACCAAAGGCAGTCCCAACGAATCCGATTAACAAGAGAAAATAATGTTATAGAAAATGATTATAGTGGCAATTTAACATATTTCAAAAACATTTATTTCCAAAATATAAATAAGGGCCCTACTGAAATATGTATTTGCTGCGGCGGCTTATGGTTTTCACACCAAGTTCGCAAATTAAATTTCGAAACTATTGCGCAAGGTCACCCGAATGCTGCATCCGCCTTCTTTTTAATGCAAAAATTCCTTCAGAAGATGGAAATTACAATTTTTGTGCTACTTACAAAAATGCGATTGTTAAAAAGAACGTTCCAAAAATATGTTTAGCTAACGGTCTAGACTTTCCTGAAATACCGGATTGTTTGAAAGGTTTAACCCCAATTGAAGAACGTCTCATAATGTCTAGATTGCCTTTTATGACAATCCGTCGATTAGGATATCAAGGTCAGAGTTTGCTCAAAGGTGCTGTTGTTAATATACCAATTTCTGTTAACAATATTGTGACATCTCTACCAAGGTCCTTTGATGAGGCTCATGTTATACAAATTCACTTAAGAAGGCGTTTGGAATACAATCATGATTACATGATCGATACCATACGCCCCGCAAATATTATGGAAGCTTTGCAGTTCTTAGTGAATACCCCTCTGTATCGTGAGCACAATATACATATTAATGAAAACTGGATTTCAGAATTTAATAACCAAGAAGAAGTTCTGTTTGTTGCATCTGCAGAGGATTCCCGATTGGTTCAATCTTTTCATGCGGCACAAACTTCTCATGATAATCCCTCAGGTAATAATATTCCCACGGGTCTTTTACCTTCAGAGCTAAATCCAGGCGGTCAAGAAACTCTTTTGGACAATATTCCTGTAGAAAACTTAGACTATAACCGTTTAGTTATAGCGCCAGGTGAAGGACAAAGACCAATTGACATAACTCAAGATAATAATTCAGAAGAGTTGTCATTTGGAACAATATACGTTGGGTAGAAGCGTACAGCGTGTACCATTCCAAAGTTATTCTATGATTACAAAAAATTAAGAACAGTACATCCATTTGCCTTAGAAAGTTTTCAGGTCGCAACCGAGTTACGGCCCAAAATCTTTTGAACGAAAACTTTGTTCAAAACTTAATTTAACACGATAATGGTTACAAGGTTTTGAAAGGCGTTAGATACTCACCAGCGCACTGGGAAGCTGAGAAGAAAAAGGCAATCACTATGATTCGCCAATTTGGGCTTCCAACTTTCTTTATCTTTTTATCGGCTGAAGAATCTCAGTGGGTTGAGCTTTTGGTCATCCTCTCTAAAACTGTTGATTCTAAAGATATTTCGGAAGAGGAAGCCAACAGTTTAACAACCCAAGATAGATATCGCTTAACTCGGTCAGACGCGGTTACCTGTGCTAGATATTTTGACTACCGCTGTCGACAAATTCTTAAGCTTTTCAAAGATTACGCCGGCATTTTTGGAGAGCATTTTGTTACAAATTTCTACTGGAGTGGAGTTTCAACAGAGAGGTTCCCCGCATGTACATAGCCTGTATTGGCTTAATAATGCTCCCAGGATCAACCTTCAAAATCCTCAGACATTCCCTGATGTCACTAGTTTTATTAACAATTATATTTCTACCGATGATTCGATCATCCACTTAGAAAATTATTTGGGTTATCAAAAGCATAACCACAGTCCGTCTTGTACTAGGTAAATAAGATGACAACAGTTTTGTCGTTTTGGTATACCATATCCACCAATGACTTCAACGCAAATACTGTTACCTCTTACAGAAACAAGTCAAAACTCAGAAAGACACAAGGAAAACTTTTTCAAAATTCAAAACGTTTTAAATTCAAATATGACTACAGAAGACATTTCTAATTTAAACGATTTTGAACACTTCCTGTCTGATAGTAGAATAAATATGTCTTTTGATGACTATTTGTTAGCCCTTAGGTCAAGTTTAACAAAACCCAAATTTTTTTTAAAAAGAAAATTACAGGATCGTTTTATAAACCCTTATAATCCTTTGATTTTGGAACTCCATAGAGCAAATATGGATATCCATTATATACTGGATGCATATGCTTGCTGTTCATATATAATTAATTATATTAACAAGTCTAACAGGGGAATTTCTAGGCTCTTAAACGAAGCTATATCAGAGGTAAATGCTTGAAACTATACTATTAAGCAAAAACTTAAACATATAGGTCACAAATTTATATCAGGCACAGAAATATCTGCACAAGAAGCAGTATATTGCTGCATTGGGCTCCATCTTTCGGAAGCAAGTAATGCAGAAATATTTAAAAATACCTCTCGACCTGATTAACGTGTTCGAATGGTAAAACCTAGAGCGGAACTTCAGAACCTTCCTTCAGGTTCGACTGAAATATTCGTAGCCGGTATTTTAGACCGTTATGTTCAAAGATCCGATCAGTTAGAAACTCTTTGTTTAGCTGATTTTGCATCTAGATATAAAGAGTAATTGCTTCATGCGAAATTTCACGTTTTTTTGCTTTCATTTCAGAGAATCAATGTGTCGAAGCCAGATTTATAGTAAATCACACAACAACAACATTTTCATTCATGAACGCAGGCTTACTCTTAACAAGCGAAGTTGACTCATTCATAAAAGTAAACGCCATACCATACACATCTTCCCGAGCATGTGTTTGCCCACAAGCGTCTTTTCGCGACGATGGCAAAAGCTAAAAATCATAAATTGAACAACTTTCTGATGTTCCTTCTTGAAAGGAAAAGTGTCAACCCGGCAAACACAGAAAAAAGTGACAAAAATGGCAACATAGCTCTTGTCGATTTAAAATATTTTACAATTTTAAAATATTTTTATATGGCTCGCAAAAATCTGCGTCGATATACATATATGCATGCTCATACATAAACATACATATTTACAATGGTTTACCGGCAAAGCTGTTAGAGCGGCAAGGGAAGCGGTGACAATCGGCAATCGTTCGTTTGTTGTTTCCGACACAGCTCGGGTTTTCTACCAACAACACAATGTTGTGACGCTTTGTCGTCGCGTGAGTCGCTATAGCAATTAGGCTGTCATATTGACATGTGTGTGTGCTGCTTATGCTACTTGAGACGATTGTTGTTTTTGTAGAACAATGTTTGTAATTTTTGCCGGTGACGTATTTACATGTGTACACATATGTGTACGTAGGTTTGTGTATGCATTATTTGTTCGGCACATATGTATAGAGCATTACAAAAACGACATGCAAACGCAGCGCAAAAAATTTGAGACGATGTAATAAAAGTTTCACTTTAAAAAAGAAATATAATTTGGATATATGTATAAGAATCTCTACAAAAATTTATGTTTAATATTGTAAATATTATATACAAATTAATATAATAATATTATATCATTTTTAAAGTTGTTAATATTTATTATTTTTAAGCTAAACATGTATAATAATATCGATATAATAAATAAAAATGTTATTCATTGTCCAAAAACGATTTCTTTTCATACTTCTCAATACAGTTGTAATGCATTCTATTTAAAATCAATTATAAGCGTATAAAAAAAGCACAAGAACGATTTCTCATAACTTGAGTAAATTTAGTTTACAAATTGCTCTAATTATTTTCACTGTCAGTGGAAAGTAAATAACTAAGGCAACAGTTCCTACTTCTAATTATTAAAATATAAAAAGCAGTCTCAAACGAATATACCATTTAACTTTGCGAGAGTATAAAATGTTCGGTTACATTCGAACTTAGCTCTTCCCTACTTGTTTTTTCTTTAAATTGTCACTGACTATTAATATTTAAAGAATAATAAAATAAACAAAATAGTAATAATACTCAGATCGTGGTTGCTAAAAGACGTCGGTAAAGTTGGTTACTAAATAACATAATGGTTAAAGAAAGAGCGATTCTGTCACCAACTAACGAACAAGTAGGTAAGGTAAATAACTTGATTCGTTCAAAGACTGCGCCAACGAAAATATACTACTCGGTCGATACTGTTCTCGATCGGAAGAAGCTGTTCATTTTCCTACAGATTTTCTAAACTCTTTGAACTCCTTCTCACAAAATGGTGTTGAAAGTAGGTTGTCCTGTTATATTATTAAGAAACACGAATCCACCAAACTTTGCATTGGCACTCGTTGGGTGGTTAAATCACTGAAAACTTTCATAATGGAGTGCAAAATACTCACAGGATGTGGTACCGGAGAAGATGTATTGATTCCCCGAATCCCTCTGATACCATCGATTTACCCTTCCAATTTAAACGTTTACAGTTTCAGGTAAAGACATCTTTAGCAATGATCATTAATAAATCCCAGGGTCAAACCATCAAAGTTGCAGGCTTAAATTTAAGAGTTGACTGTTTTTCACATGGCCAACTGTACTTGTATGTCGCTCTTTCAAGAGTAACCTCTAGAGAAAACATGTTTGTATCGCTAATGACAAGAAAACTGTGAACGTTGTATATTTTAAAAATAAAATAAATAGGTAAAAATGTACAAAGTAAAAATGTAGTGTATAAATTTAGATATTCCAATGTAGCAGGAAATTTCCATGGTATAGGGAAAGGAGAATTGTTTTACTCCAAATTTAACGGGCCAGGGGCAGTAATGAATAAATCAACACTACTGGATCGATTTTAATAATTTTTTCGGTGAGTGACATAGGATATATATTTTATACTCGTTGGCAGCCGGAGCAGGCCGCTATGTTTTTATAAACAACGTTCACAGTTTTTCTGTAGCGTGTTTAGTATCAGTATTGCACCCGTTCGAAGCCCGGGCGGGTCGCTAGTTTATATACATATATTATACCATAGTTGAAAACCAAGGCAAAACTTTATTCCAATATCTTCAAATTTCTGTATTGCAAGAAGTCACAACTCAGGAACCATTTGACCAGCTTCAGCCAAATTTGGTGCATAATATAAGCCTGTTATTCTTTTAGTACAGTGCGAAAATAGGTCACATCTAACAACAACCACGCCTTTGCACAAACTGGCGTTATCGATCAGTATAAAAGATACCTTACGATAAAGAAGCGAACGCATAATATTAGATATAGATACTTTAAATTAATGTCCAAAAAGTTAAAACGGACTTTTAGGGTTTTTAAATACGCTGTGAAAATGGGTTAACTCAGATAATAACCACGCCCACTCCAATATCACGGTTAAGTTGTATACTATTAAATTGGCATCCCACCAGCATCAAATTTTACAGACAAGATGGTAGGGAAGAGGTTTACAGGAAGCGGTGTAAAAATTGGAAAATTTAACCTTTAGGTGAAATTCTCAGGATTTATCGAACTAATTTCTACCAAATTTGGTATGTGAAGTTACCCAGCCATTCCTATCACACCCTGTGTAAATGGGCAAAATCGTATAACGACTATAAAACTATGCAACTAAAAGCATGAACTACTTGTATATATGTTGTCATTTGAGTAACAAACGCAGCCTCAAATAAAGTGAAAACACCATGTGTGGTTGAGCTAAATAATAAGTTTTGTTTAAAATACTAAAAAACTTGCTTTTAAAGCACATTAAAATAAAAAGTGGAAAATAAATATAGTACAAAAAAACTAAAAAATTCGTTTTTAAAGCACATCCAACTTAAACGTGAAAAATAATTCGTTATATAAACTGACAGAAATATTGACCGGAAAATACTTGTGTTAATGTGAGGAAAGCTTGGGATGGTTTGTGCCATGTTTTTCGTATATCGAGCACATCACACTTTCCAATTTCCAGTCATATCGAACGAATTTAACCTTGTAAGACAGGGCATGGCTAACCAAGTAGTTAGGAAAGCAGCGGTCACAAAGTCGTTACGATCAGGGCCTATCATTGCAGAGGGTCCAAACACTGTCAAAGAAGAACAATGAAAAGGGATCAGTACTGGCTACAGGTTTCTGGAAGCAGTTATTTCTGGGAGAAAATAACCTGAAAATTAAGCCTCCCAAGAGGCAAGTTGAGACTACTTATAGAGATGTACACTAGCCGCTGCATGCTGAGAGGTCACGTGTACAAAAAGAGCAAATTGCCCAATAGAAAACTTTCATGTTTGCAGCCTTGCGGCTAAGACACTGAAACCTTAAATACTACCGACGACCAGATGGTCATTAGACCAAACAAGTTTAGGCTTCGTTAATGTACCTGAGTTATATTAGGAGATGTGCGTGAGAATAATCTTATTTAAACCGTTTTTTTATAAACTTACTAAAGAAACTAAAGCCACCTATTCGCAGTAAAAATTGTGTATACGGAATCATTATCAAGAAAAATAAGGACCAATATAACTACGAGTATTATTATATTTTAGAGAAAAAAGTACTTACATCACAGTAACTTATAGAGTCAATTATGGGCCATATAGCTTTATCATCACGAAAGGTATATGGAGTAGATTGTAGTATAGAATTAGTTGAATAGCGCTTCTGACATGTTGGCAAGTTTTTTGTCTTACGTATTTTTATAAAAACATTATTCACATCTTTTAATGTGTACTGCACATTGCACTCCCCGGATATATCGACTTCTGTTGTATTGAAATCGACATCAAATCGCAGCATTGTATTTTGAAAAGTAGAGAGTATGCCTTTTTTAAAGTTTAAAGCCCAAACTGATTCTCGGAAGTTTGGGCATATTTCCGAAATAAGCCCATCGTTGAATGAGAAGCGTAACAAATGTTGCTTTAAATCTTTTGCCAGCTCAAGACTTTTTGGATGCATATTACTAAAATCATCATTAGGTTCATTATAACCACTTGAGTCCGTAAACTCCCCATAATAATCATCTTCATCTAAATTTTCGTTTCTGCTATGAGCATTATTGCTGAATTCGTCATCGTTTGGTATATGCTGATGATCCCAAAGTTTAACATCCGTGATTTGTAAAAATCCGTCACAAGGCTTTGGAAAATATATGATAACGGCTGCTTTTAAGAAAATGCTGGACGCATTATTGTCTGTACCGGAAAATTCTGTATTTAAGTCTACGTTATATTCGTATTTATATAAATTGTTACGAAAATAAAATTTTCTGAATGGCGTTTCACATTGCGGTCTTCCACAAATGCTTGGATCACGAAATGGATCTGTAATTTTTTTTCAAAATGTATTCAAAACTTGTTAAACAATCATATGGCACTATACCTACTTTGATTAGCATTATTTCTTTGTGTGTGTAATAATATCAAAATTGCTGTTAACACGTTTCGCAATATTTTACTTGCTGAAATTCTCGACCAATGGACGTTTGCCATCATCTTTTACTATATCATAAGTCCTTATATAATTTATTAGCACGTCAAATCTGCAAATCACCTGGAATAAAATAATAAAAAAAAATTAAATTAAATATAGATGTATACAATTTCCATTTGTATGGCAATATATTGTATTTTTAATTTGGGTCATTTAACTTTGGGTCCACGTATAGGTAAATTATGACTATCATAGTCTTACATTAGGGGTTTTAAATTATATTCCTTTTTTATAGTTATGTAAAATATTGCTCGAAAGTATAACCCATTCTTCAATATAATGATTATTTGTTAATATAAGTAGTAACACTCATCTGCAAAAATGTTTTATTCATAAACGATTCGAAGGTATTTTCCATCCACACAGATATACAAATGATGAATGACAAAATCTCCAAAGTGTACCTCCATTTTTCGATGGTCCAGCTTTTCTCGTACAATAAACTTTTTGACCCTAAACGATAAATAAAAATGTAAGAAAGGGCTAAATTCGGGCGTAACCGAACATTTTACACTCTTGCAACTTGCAAGGAGCAAAGGCGGCTAAATACCTTCAGGTGTTGGCAAAACTTCATATTATACTTGTAAAATGTAGCGAAAAGGTTCAACTTCATTAAAATCACTTCCACTTTGTCCGATATATGTGGTACAAAGCCAACTAGAAGTTCGAACATCTTTATATTAACTATATGGGGGCTAAGGGAAGTATTGACCCGAATCATCCCATTTTTGACACAAGGGTGTACTATTATCAAAAAAACATTTTCCCCGAATTTCAAAAATATATATCACATTTTGACCGATATTATCGGCAAAAAGTCAGCCATACGCACTGGGGTCTACATATTCGGTGAGTGGAGGCTTAAAAAGTTATGGCCCGATTTTGCCTATTTTCAGCCTCAAGATGGGATATCTCAAAGGCACTATTTGTGCAATGGTTTGTCCCTATATATTCATAGGTGCTTGATTTGTGTACTGGAAAGGGAAAGAATCATATGGAATTTAAAATAACCCTCTTGTATCATCGTAGGAGTAAAATCGAATGTTCTTGGCGCATTTAGTTATTGATTTATTGCGTTTTTAGTAATGTTTAACAAAACCGTTTTGTCGATTTTTCGACCTTCGAAAAGCTTCGGGAGTTAATGTTCTTAATATTTTTTGGTACGATCTTAAAAATAATTTAGTTTCTCTTAACAAACCGCATCGATTTCGCTTACATTATCAATACATAATACATATAAAACGAAGCCGCTTTATCTGTCCCTATGTAGGTATGCTTAAATCTTTAAAACTGCGCAACGTATTTTGATGCGGTTTTTTTGTAATAGATAGAGTGATTGAAGTGGAAGGTTTATATGTATAAAAACATCCATTAAATAGTAGAGAAATTCTGTTATTTTTGAGGTGTCGGAGGCCGCGGTTCTTCCTATAGCACTTTGAATTTAGCAGCGATCGGACACGTTTATTATCGGAGCTCTCTAGCGAGGAAAACAACAATACTTAATAAAAACGTGCTTTTCAACGCGACAACAATTGTATGATAATAGTTTTAAAACATAAATGATATTCTATTCTAAAGTTAATTTAGATTAAATTGCACTTATAGTAATTATAAGTACATTTTTTTTCTATTTTCTATTAAGATCTTGGTTAAAATTTAGAGTTAGATCAATTTAATTTTAGGGAAATTATTTTAAAAAATCGTAATTTAAGGTTCATGCAAGTTCAGAAAAATAATTTAATAGAATAGGTATATTTTGTTGTTAATGATTTGATTATCTTTTGTTTTTAGTCGCACGAATAGCAAATTATTTTTAATTTAATTAAAACGTAGTTTAAGCTAAGGTATTTCATTAAAAAAAAGAACTCAATAAAATTAGTATCTTTTGTTTTTTTATGATTTATGATTTCTAAATGGTAAGTATTTAGACATTTTTACTGCGGTACATACTAATAATATCGCAATTTGTGCATAGGATAATCATACATATAGAACTGAGTAAATTTTGTATATCAATTATAAAGTCATACCTGGAAGCCGTGGTTGTTAGAGCATAGGTAGGTAGTACAGTAAATGATAAAAGAGTACGTTCCGCAAGAGATGAAGAATCGTCAACGGAACGTGGGGGTCGTCTCAGTTAGGCTCGGGATAGATATGGAGCTGAGAGAAAGAGAGAGAGAGAATCTTCAGTAGAGCGTGAGGTCCGCCGCAGCCGAGATTAAGATAGGCATACGGTTCAGAGGGACAGAGAATCGTCGGTAGAGCGTGAGGCTCGACTCAATCAACTTCGGGATGGATATAGAGCTGAGAGAGAGAGAGATTTTCGGTACAGCATAAGATTCCCCGCATCCGAGATGGGGTAGACATTGAATACAGAGAGCCACAGAATCATCAACACGAGCTAATTCATGGGTGAATAAAGGAAATTCTACCATGAATTACGATCCTTCGATTTCTTACAAGGACGATCGTATGGTATCACTAGGTACTATGTCAGTAGTGTGTGAACATTGCTTGGCATTGAAAAAAAGGACGAAACGAAAGAAATTCTCTTTCCACCTGTAGCACTTCACTCTCTTCTTACGGGTGATCATCAGAAATACAAGCAATTCATGTGTAATGTACGCCGTTATAATAACGCATTTCAAATTAGCTCTTTTAAGAGTAAGCAAGTCGTTGAGCATGGGTTCATTTAAAATTCAAGGGGAAGTGTACCCCTTATCTAGGAACTTGCTATCCTTCCGACCAAATTTATTTTATATTATTTATTTTGCAAATATATTTTATTGCAGAACCAGATACACAACCATCTACGCGATGTTCAAATGTTGCACAGCCAATTGATAGAGATTTGATTAGATCTCTCCAAGATATGTTATATTCTCATAATTGCTACATACCGTCTTTTGAAATTGCGTTTGAGAGTGTTCCAGCAGATACTCCTGACTTTAGTGTCGTAATCCATGTAAATAAAGTTACTGCTGTAAAACACAGAGGACGACACAAAAGGCCTTCCATGAGTGAAATAGCAGTAGTGATAACTGGACAGCACTTTGACAAAAGAGATATTGTATTGCACAGTCGTGATGATAATTTGCAAAAAATTTCAGAAATACACAGGTCTTATGACATCTTACAATATCCTTTGATGCTATGTCGTGGAGAAAATGGTTATGCCATTATTATTTCTCAAGTTTCCCAACCGGAAGTACACCTCTGCGTAAAACAGAGTCATGTACGAACTGCTATTGCTACCGTATAATGACAAGACGTAACAATTTCAACACTTTGCTTAGATATGGAATGTTAACAAATCAATACTTGGTAGATCAATATGCTAAATTTTACTCTGAGAGATTGGTCTTTATCCGTAATAATCAAACTAATTAGGGAGCCGAAAATTACGTTCATCTTCAGGATGCCCACAGGTGGACCTCGATATTTACACAAAAAATTGCGGCGGAATTACTAACATAAGGAATTACGGCAAACCTGATTTATTTATAACTGCAACATGTAACCTAAGTTGACCGGAAATCAAAGAAAATATTAACACCAATTCAACTCCACTAGACAGATACGATATAGTTAACAGAGTCTTCCATTTAAAAGTACAGAAACTCCTGCACCTCATTAACAAGTCTCATATATTCGGTCCGTCGTGCTGTCATATGTACACAATATAATGGCAGAAACGTGGCTTGCCACATGTACACCTACTGGTGTGGTTAGTGAACAAAATTAGACCCAGCCAAATTGTCAGGGTTATTTCAGCTGAATTATCGGATACAAATGAAGATCCAATCTTGTAAGAAATCGTAAAGAAACATCTGGAACATGGCCTTAGCGGGACTTTGAACCCGCCCCCGACCCCGAAATTTAGGAATCATAGGAAAACGAACTGGCAGATGCACATGCAGGAGCTAAAAAAGCGTTTTCCTATGATTTCACCATTTCAACCGGAAAAGAAAGAGGACATAGACATCTTCGTTAAACAATTTACAGATTCTAGTCGTCAAGCACTAGAGGTGGCTTGTCCATTAACGTACAGTAGGGGAAGAATTAGACCTCCTTGGTGGTCTCCCATACTTAAGAACATGCAGAAAAATTGCAGGAAGCAATTCAATTTTGCCAAATTATCCCAAAAAGATAGAGAGTGGGGTAAATATCATAACCACCTACGGACATACAAAAAGGAGGTAAGAAAGGCAAAAAAAAATTCGTGGAAATCTTTTTGTAATGACATCGAGAATACGGCAGAAGCGTCTCGACTGAGAAAAAAAATGACACAGTCGAAACATAGCATACCTTCAGTAAAGAGACTCTAGGCCTACTAATGGATACTCACTTCCCAGACAGTTCCGAGAACCTCATAGGGGAGCATATACAAGCTCAAAAGTTCCAGGACTCTTTAAACAACGCGGCTTCTAGTGGCGCCATCTGTCTGAAATTGTTATCCCTCAATTGTGTATTCTTCAGTGTTGTCGTATAAAATTTATATAATAGCTGACTTGTATAACAGCTGAGATATCGCGCTACATGTGACATTACATTTGTAGTGTCGGTCGGAAAAGGAGCATCGAACAAAGAGCCAATTTTTGTTTTAAACTTGGTAAAACTTTTACCAAAACTCATTAAATGATGAAACAAGTTTATGGCGATGATTGTCTATCCCGTAGCCGTATTCACGAGTGGTTTAAACGTTTTCAAGAGGGACGGGAGGACTTGGAAGACGACGAACGTCAGGCCGGCCAAAAGATGTTGTGAACCAAAAAAACACGGAAATTGTGCGTGAATTCATTAAAAAAGAGACGAAATCATCGCTTAAATATATGGAGTCGGAATTATCAATATCCGCAGCGTCGATTTATCGTATTTTGATAGAAAATTTGGGCCTCAGAAAGGTTTGTGCTCGATTTGTCCCGCACACTTTGAAACAACACGAAAAAGACCTCAGAATCAGACAGATTTTTTTAACAAAAATCGCATTCATATCATTAACCATTCACCCTATTCGCCTGATATGGCACCCTGCGATTTTTATTTGTTCGGAAAACTACATTTGGCCATAAAAGGAAACCGCTATGCTGACGTTGATGCCATCCTCAACGCTATACCGACAAATGACCTAAAAAGTCATTCGATAAACTTCTTGAACGTGCCAAACGTTGTATTCAGGCGAAAGGAGAATATTTTGAAGGCGACCAATAAATTTTTCAAAAAAAAACAAATAATATTCGTTTTTTAATAAAAGTCCTGAAACTTTTGAATTGCACCCTGTACTGGAGAGGGAATTGGGCTCAGAATCCCATCCGCTAGACATAGTGTCAGATAGCAATGTTTATTGGGTAATAGGCAGCTTCAAGCCTTATAAAACGCCGAGACCAGACGGATTATTCCCGGCTCAGTTACAGCAGTCCCTGAGCTGCACAATAAATTGGTTAACAACCGTGCTTAGAGGGGCACTGAAATTAAACTATATTCCCTCGATAAGTGAAGGTGATATATATACCAAAGGCTGGCAAAAGCTCACACATTAATCCAAAGGATTTTAGACCAATTAGTCTCTCATCATTTCTTTTAAAAACGCTGGAAAGACTAATAGAAATACATATAAGAAACAAACTAAACCCAGGAAAAATGGCAGTTTCGCAGCATGCGTACTCGAAGGGTAGATCCACAGAAACGGCATTAAGTTCAGTGGTAACAGAGATTGAAAAGTCTCTGGAAATAAAAGAATTCACCCTCGTAGTCTTCCTAGACATAGAAGGTGCCTTCAACAACATCCAGCCGAAGGCCATATTGAGCGCGCTTAAAGATCTAGGCATCTCTGAGCCTCTCCGGAAATTAATTGAACAGATGCTCTTGGGCAGGTCAATTATTTCAACGCTGGGAGCTTCAACGATGCACAGATCTGTCCGAAGGGGTACACCCCAAGGAGGCGTGTTATCCCCACTTCTCTGGATCCTGACAATGAATAAAATGCTTGTGGGTCTAGAAAAGAAGGGGATACTTGTTGTGGCCTACGCTGATGATATGGCAGTCTCGGTTAGGGGCAAGTTCCCGAACACCCTCCCTAGCCGTATGCAGACAACACTGAACGATATTAATCGATGGGCCGTATCATGCGGACTGAATTTAAATGCTTGCAAGACAGAACTAGTATTGTTCACTAGGAAACACAGTACTCCAGAAATCACGCCGCCATTTTTAAATGGCACCAGGCTAACGATAGGAGATAAAGCAAGCTACTTGGGACTAATTTTGGACAGGAAGCTTTCTTGGAAACAAAACTTGGAAGCGAGGGTAAAAAAATCAGCGACAGTGCTTTACACGTGTAAAAGAATGGTGGGGCCCAGATGGGGACTGACATCTCGGGTGGCTCACTGGCTGTACACAGCAATTGTAAGGCCAATCATGACCTACGGTATATTAGTATGGAGGCCAATTACAGAAAAGAAATATGCGATTAGAAGCATGGAAAGTACACAAAGAGCAGCTAGTATGTGCATCAGTGGAGCTCTCAGAACTACGCCAAGCCAGGCACTAAACATAATTTTACACTTGCTGCCAACAGATCGGTATTGCAAGCAAATGGCAGCGAAGTCAGCTCTGAGACTGAGGGAATCCTCCCTACTAGTCGCCAGCAACAAGGGGCATTCTATGATACTTAGAAAGTTCCCGTTTCTTCCCATAACCACGGATTTTCGCAATCCTATGGAGCTGAACCTAAATCCAGTCCTCAAAATTGCAAGGAAGCAGGGATAAGCTTCTATACGGATGGTTCCAAACTGGATAACCGAGTAGGTGGCGGTGTCTTCTCGGCTAAACTAGATACCAAATCGACTTCCGGTTACCGGACCACTGCAGTGTCTTCCAAGCGGAGGTCTCTGCAATTAAAGAAAGCCTTCTTGTACTAACAAAAAGTGTAATCACAACAAGAAGTGTTTTTATATATACAGACAGCCAGACGGCTTTGAAATCTCTGATGTCTCATAGGATTTCGTCGAAGACAGTGAAAGGTTGCAATGATCTTCTAGCGGATCTGTCATCCTATTTCACGGTAAATCTGCAATGGGTCCCAGGACACAGTGACATCCCTGGGAACTGCATAGCAGATGAACTAGCCAGAACAGGCACCACCCTACAACTAGATCCTCGTAAGGAGGACATAAATAATTCTCTGCCTACTTGTAGATACTTAATCGACAAACATGTCATTAATATAGCCGAGTGTCAGTGGAATCAGTCCCTGACCTGCTCAACTACCTACCTACCCTACCTTAATAAAGGCAGTGATCAAGCCACTTTCAGCATACAATCACCAAATGAAGTGGAAAAATATCAGTCTGGACGTTACATCTGCAGCTCTGAAGCTATATGGAGGATTTTATCATTCGAAGTGAACGAACGGGCTCCCACAATTGTCCACCTTGCAATTCATTTAGAAAATAGAAAAAGGGTAGATTCACTGAGAACAATATAAAAGAAGTGGTTAATAACCCGCGGGATACAACATTGACAGCATCCTTTAAGTTATGTGCTCAAGATGATTTCGCGAAAACACTGACACTTGACAGAGACATGTTACTATACATGGAACAAGAGTTCTAAAACTTTTCAACGGCGAAAACAAGGTACTGCGGTTGATGGTTTCCCCGAATTAAAAACAGCGCATGCTCTTAGAAGAGTATACATGATTCATCCCAACAACAGCGAAAACTTTTATCTGAAAATATTACTGCATATTGTAAAAGGACCGGCGTCCTTCGCACACCTAAGAACTGAACAAGGCGTTTTTTACAACACTTATGATCAAAACATATTTGACGAAGCATTATTTGAATTGAACAAAGTAGTACAATTACTTTCATGTAAATCGATCGAATCGCTAGCTGTTGCATCATCCGGCATTGCCAGTATGCTTTTGGAAGGAGGGCGTTTGTAGTGTTTCTAAACAGAGCAATACAGGAAATTGATGCGTAACTGCTTATTAATAGTCTGGGTCGAAACTACCATGTCAAACAAGACGTCTGTGGAAGCATTGAATAGAACAATGCGCGATTTGCGTAACAAACATTCACCTATGGGTGCATATACAATTCTGTTCTCAGGAGATTTCCGTCAAATCCAACCAGTTTTGACTCGAGGAACTCATGCTGATGAAATACTTGTAAATGCTTCCCTAAACCTTTGGCCACATGTCAATAACCTAGAGCTTAAAACTAATATGACAGTTGCGTGGTCTTCACATGAGAACAGACTATTTCCAGGGATGCTGCTAAAAGTTAGCAATGGAGAGTTAACACAAAGTGAGGATAGGATTAACCTAGACAAACTTTGTGTTTTGATAGACAACATCCAAGAGTTAGTCAACAATGTCTATCCTGACATTGATAACATAAGTTATAAGACAATATCTTGGTTTAAAGAAGAAGCGATTCTGTCACCAACTAAAGAACAAGTAGATAACTTAAATAACTTGATGCTTTCAAAAATTGATGCGCCGACGAAAATATACTACTGGGTCGATACTGTTCTCGATCGGAAGAAGCTGTTCATTTTCCTACAGATTTGCTAAACTCTTTAAACTCCTTCTCACAAAATGGTGTTGAAAGTAGGTTGTCCTGTTATATTATTAAGAAACATGAATCCACCTAAATTTTGCATTGGCACTCGTTTGCTGGTAAAATCACTGAAAACTTTCATTATAGAGTGCACAATACTCACAGGATGAGGTACCGGAGAAGATGTGTTAATTCCCGGAATCCCTTTGACTCCATCGGATTTACCCTTACAATTTAAACGTTTACAGTTTCCGGAAAAGACATCTTTTATAATGGCCATTAATAAATCGCAGGGACAAACCTTGAACGGTGCAGCCTTAGATTTCAGCGTTGACTGTTTTTCACATGTGAAACTGTATGCCGCTCTTTCAAGAATAACCTCTAGAGAAAACATGTTTGTATCGCTAATGACAAGAAAACTGTAAACGTTGTATATTTTGAAAATAAAATAAATAGGTAAAAATGTACAAAGTAAATAAGTAACAAGTAAGGAAGGGCTAAGTTCGGATGTAACCGAACATTTTATACTCTCGCAAAGTCAAATGGTATACTCGTTTGAGATTTCTTTGTGGTTTGACTGATATTTTCGGTAGAAGGTCAACTATAGGCACTGGGGTCCACATATTTAGTACTTAGGGGTTTGAACAGTTTTGGTTCGATTTAGACAATTTTTGGCCGCAAGGTGGCATACTTTAATTGCATTATTTACGCAAAGTTTTATCCCGATATAATCATTGTTACCTGATTTGCATAGTGGAAAGTGAAAGAATCAGATGGAATTGAAAATGGTGTTACATGGGAAGTAAGCGTGGTTGTAGTCCGATTTCGCCCATTTTCGCACTATGACATAGAAAAATGAAAAGAACGTTATGCACCGAATTTGGTTGAAATCGGTTGAGCAGATCTCAAGATATGGGTTTTCACCTAAAAGTGGGCTGTGCCACGATCACTGTCTAATTTGGAACGCGGTTCCTATAAAGCCAAGTTATACCATCTCAGAGATAAAATTTAATGTCTCTGGCGTGTTTAGTGCTTGATTTATCGCGCTTTTAGTAGTTTTTAACAGTACCGTTATATGGGGAGTGGGCGGAGTTGCCACCCGATTTCAACTATTTTCACACCGTCAATAGAAGTGCTAAAAACATTTGCTTCTAGTGAATTTTGTTGTTATAGCATTAGCGGTTTAGGAGATATGCACATTAAACCTATTAGAGGCGGGACCACGCCCACTTTTTAAAAAAAGTTTTAACTGCAGATGCCCCTCCCTAATGTAATCCTGTGTACCAAATAACAGTCTTGTATCTTATTGCGGAGCTTAGTTATGGCAAGTTATTTGTTTTTGATTAATGGCGTTTTGTGGGCGTGGCAGTGGTCCGATTACGCCCATCTGCAATACCAACCGTCTCACGGTACCAAGAAACATGTCTACCAAGTTTCATAAAGATATCTCAATTTTTACTCAAGTTAGAGCTTGCACGGACGGACGGACAGACGGACGGACGGACAGACAGTCACCCGGATTTCAACTCGTCTCTTCATCCTGATCATTTATATATATATAACCCTATATCTAACTCGATTAGTTTTAGGTGATACAAACAACCGTTAGGTGAACAAAACTATTATACTGCTACAGAGGTTGCGAGAGTATAAAAATGTAGTGTATGAGTTTGGATATTCCAAAGTTAGCAGGAAATCTCCATGATATAGGGAAAGGGGAATTGTTTTACTCCAAATTTAACGGGCAAGGGGCAGTAATGAATAAATCAAAACTACTAGATCGATTTTAATAATTTTTTCGGTGAGTGACATATGCTATATATTTTATACCCGTTGGCAGCCGGAGCAGGCCGCTATGTTTTTATATACAACGTTCATAGTTTTTCGGTAGTGTATTTAGTATCAGTATAGATACTTTCGTTTATCACGAACAGAAGTATTTGAGTGACACAAAGTACCTACTACCCACCTCTTTTGATGATGATAACATCGAAAGAGTTAAAGAAAAAGTACCTTGAAAGCATATAGCAAAGAAACTCAATATCTCTTATGGATCCACTCAACATATTTTAGGTAATGTTGTGGGTATGAAGCGTGTCAATCTACACTCGTACGAAAAGACCTGAATTTTTTGCAAAAGCGACGTCAAGATTAGCTTGCAAAAGAGATGCTTGACAAGGTAGCTGAGGACCCTACATTCATCAAATGCAGATGAAAGCGAGTTGTGGGTTTATGACTATATCTTCGAAATTGATCAAAAGTCCAAAATGCACTCTAAAAATCAAAACCGAAAAAACCTAAATTCGCTGAAGGCAATGAATTGCCAGCCGTGGCATATAAGTGATGTAATTTTATTTTACATTATACTTTACTACATTATACCAAGTGTAACTTGTTAACTTAATTTTATTGGAATATTTTTCCCACTAATTTATATAATGGGCACATTCCAATTTCATAAAATTTTGTCAGCAAACAATATTATTTATATACTTCGAAAAATAAGCTCATTTATTTTAACTTCATAATCCGTATGTAGGGGCAAATGGAAAGTGTATACTAACTTAATAAGTTTTTGGAATCAAACTGAATAATACTTAGAAATTTGCACTTTAAATTCTATTTAAATATTTTAAGTCACATATTGACCGAGTAGTGTTGAACTGATTACTCTAAATCATAAGAGAATGTTGTTAGATGTCAGTTAACAGATATAAAATTTCACCTGACACTGCCCACTTAACCGTTCATGCTCGAATTTTTGAACTTATTCACATGCAAGCCTAAAATATATGTCACGAGCTTATTTTTTAGAGTTGCAGATTAGTCATTAGCCAAATTCCCTTTTTTTGCGTCTTATTTATAATGAAGTGGGAAAAGTAATGTTTTGACCGAGATTTGTATTATTGTATTTTCTAAGATATTTCAGCGATTAATTTATGGGCAGTTTAAATTCGACTCCTATTATTCGCGATTTAACAAGTTCCGAAAATATACTATGCAAAAAAAGATTGAGAATTGCGTTTAAATTTCATTCTATATAGAAGACTTTTGTAACGATTTGATATTAAACCGATATTTTAATGTACTAACTTACGTACACACATCGTATTTAGGTTAATTACGCCACGCACGAAAGGTACACAGAAAAGTGAAGAAGTATTCAAACTGTCCAGTGGGATCAAATTAAAAATTTTAATCCGTTTTTTAATGTTATTTTTGATGTGAAAAATAGGAATATTCCAGCAGCATGATAAAGAGATCATTAAATAAGCCTTGTTGTTTTTGTACTCTCTCAAATTCGTTTGTTACTGTTTTAATGAAGTATTTAAATTCTAATAAGGAATACAAACTTTTTCTTCACTAATTTAATATACAAGGTGCGTTCCAAAGTAAACAGTACAAAAGTAACAAAGTAAACTCTAGTGGTGTCATCTATATGTCAACTAGTGCGTTAGAATCTGCTATCCTTTATCGACTTCCAGTAAAAATTTCATAACATTTCATCTATTGGAAATGAAATTATTGCGTTTTAAGTGTCAGTATGTTTTTTCATTGGTGCAAAAAACATTAAGTTTTGTTTTAAAATTGGTAAAACTTTTACCGAAACGTTTCAATTGATAAAACAAGTGTATGGCGATGATTGCCTATCCCGTAGCATAGTGCACGAGTGGTTTCAACGTTTTCAAAGTGGTCGTGAGGACATAAATGACGATGAACATGAAACCCAAAAAATCGCGCCTGGAGAAGTCAAAAGTGAAGACAATGCTGATTTGTTTTTATGATTCCAAGGGCATTGTCCACAAAAAATTTGTTCCACCTGGCCAAAACGTTAATGCTGTATTCAACCTTGGAGTTTTGAAGCGTTTGGTGCGCCGTATTCGACGTGTTCGGCCCGAATATCGTGAAGATGGAAGTTGACGTTTGTTGCACGATAATGCGTCGTCTCATCGATCGGCGCTTGTGACCGATTATTTGACCAAAAATCACATTTTAACAATCAACCACTCCCCGTATTCACCTAATATGGCACCCTGCGACTTCTACTTTTTCGGAAAAATGCATTTGCCGATGAAAGAAAAGCGTTATGCAGACGTGGAGGCCATTCAAAAGGCTTGCACCGGCATACTGGCTGCCATACCGGGCAACTAGCTAAAACACTCGTTCGACATGCTTTTGGACCGTGCAAAAAGCTATATTAAAGCAGAAGGAGACTATTTTGAATAAAATTAATTGATTTTGCCGATAAAACCATTTGTTCTGTCTTTTTTTTTAAAGTCCTGTTTACTTTGGAACGCACCTTGTACAAAATTTTCGTGTCACGGTGTTTGTTGCCGAACTCATCCGAAACGGCTGGAAAGTTTCAGATGAAATTTGGTGTGCTTATCAGGTAGGTCTGCGAATCGGTCAAAATATATTTTTCATACTATTAAATGTAAAGTGGGGTCCACCATATAAATAATATTCTTTCTTTTAATTACTTTGGACAAAAGTTTTTATTTTTTCAAATTTCAATATTGAAAAATACATACAATTTTAAATTTTCACCATGTACGATCAACCTCTGGTTTTAAATCGCAATATGACAATCGAATATAATAATTGTACTATAGTTTTCATGTATAGTTCTATCAACCAACCAGTTACAGGTGTCTCCCGATGTCACTTCTCAATCACCACACATTACGGAGTAGAGTTGAAAGCGAAACCGGCTTTCTTTTTTCACTATCTTATCAGTTTTCGCCTATTTTTAAACTCTTGTATTGTTTGTATCACCCAAAACTAATCGTGTTAGATATAAGGTTATATACAACGAGACGAGTTCAAATGCGGTTCGTCCGGCCCGTCCGTCCGTCTGTGCAAGCTGAAGCTTGAGTATAAATTTAGATATCTTTATGAAACTTGGTACACATGTCACCGTAAGAAAGTTGGTATTGTAGATGGGCGTAACCGGACCACTGCCACGCCCACAAATCGCAATTACTGGAATACCAATAAATTGCCCTAACTAAACTCCACAATAAGGTACAATACGGTTCGTTTACATAACGAATCGCATTAGGGAGTAGCATGTACAGTTTAAAAAATTTTGATAAAGTGGGCGTGGGCCTTCTAATAGGCCAGCAAACAATTTTACTTATATAACTTCATAATCGAAAGGGTATACTAACTTAATAAATATTTGGAATCAAACTGAGTGATACTCAGAAATTTGCAATTTAAATTCTATAAAAATATTTTAACTCACATATTGACCGAGTAGTGTTGAACCGATTACTTCAAGTGACAAGAGAATGTTAGATGTAAATTAACTGATATAAAATTTCACCTGAATGTGGGCATGTTCATGCTCGAATTTTTGAATTTATTCACATGTAAGTCTAAAATACAATATATGTCATGATTTTGATTGAAACTACTGAAAGAGCGTTAATTCTTTTAATGAACAAGATGGTAAAATTAAGCTGATTTGGAGTCAATACAAAAATTGGACAATGGATGTGGCACCGCCAACCTTTATGTTAAAACGCATATATCGGGATCTACCTGACCGATTCCAAACAAATTTGGAAGGTACCATTATCGCGTTATGCATATGTTACAGCGTCAAAATTGCAAAATCGGATTACAACCACGCCTACTGCCTACAAGTATATAAACCAAATTTAAATTTTTTTACTTTCTAGTATACAAATAAAGCAAGAAATTATCGTTCAATGTATGAAATATATAATTGGAACTCAGAGAGAATCCTGAAAATATTTTGTCTGTATGTCTAAAATGGGTTGAATAGTAATAATAGTTCTCTTAGCCCCCGTATATTTAATAGAAAGGTTTTCGAAATTCCGGCTGACTTTATACCGCATATATCGGCCAATATGTGAGTTATCTTAATAAAATTGTGTGGGCATATTTTTATAATAACGGTGCCTCAAATGGATAAAATTGGGTGAAAACTTGCCTTAGTCCCATATAACTATTATAACCCTGATTCCGGTTCACTTTACTACTTATATATTGGTGATGGTATGTGAGGTACCTAATTGAAACTCAGAGAGCATATTTTTCTGTTAATAGTATGTATGTAGTTATGCCAACAATAGATAAAATAGGGTCAATACAACCCATATCTTCCTTATACCTAATACAAGATTTTCAAACATCCGGTTTACTTTATTCCGCATATATCGCTCAATTCCCATATGTAGATAAAATGATTTTTGTTATTTTTACAAACCTTATGCCGAATATGTCGGTCAGTGTGTGAGTATATTTATAAAATTACTTAAATATGTTCCCGAGTATACCTTAACAATGTCAGTGGTAGGTGAAATCAGCTCAGACCTTTCCCGTTACAATATACCCTGTATAATGATTTCCGACCTTCCACCTGACTTTAAACGGTATAGGTTGGTCAAAATCCGTGATCTTTTTACATAAAATTACATAAGTAGGCAAATTTCCTTCAAAATTATGCAGTTTACTAGTGAATATGATTTGAATGGTTTTAGACTTTATATCCCTAATATAATGAATTCCCATCCTCATGTTGCTACAAAGTTTAACAGTTTTGTTTACCTAATAGTTGTTTGTATTATCTAACAATAATCGAGTTAGCTATAGGGTTATACATATGTATAAATAATCACGATGATGAGATGAATTGAAATCCGAGTGACTGTCTGTCTGTACGTCCGTTTCTCTGTGCAAGCGATAACTTGAGTAAAAAAGTATGATATCTTGATGAAACTTGGTACACATGTTCTCTGACAAAAAAAAAGGACGAGTTGGAAGATGGGTGTAATCAGGCCACTACCATGCTTACAAATCGCCATTAATCGAAAAATCGGTCATGAGTTATCTCAATAAAAATTAGAGAGCCGGTTTTTCTAATAACAGTGTATCCTTGTATCAAAAATAGGCTGAAAACTTTACCTATATAGTCCCTATATAACTAATATCAGAATTTTCGAACATTCGGCTGACTTTACTCCATAGATTGGTGATGGTATGTGAGGTACTTTAATTAAACTCAGGGGGCATTTTATTTGTACGTGGCATATTAAAAGTATGTGGTATTGTATGTTAGTTATATATTTAAAAAACTGCTTGAAAATATGTTCCCTTATATACTCGTACCTGTCCAAATTAATGCAATTAACTCGTCCCTTTTTCTATCCGCAATATACTCCATTTAATGATTTCTGTCTTTCCACCTGACATTGAACCGTTCAGGTTGATCAAAATGTAATATTATTAATGAAATTAAATGGACCAGTTTTCTTAAAAACTATGTGGAATTGGTTTAAACCTTGGACTAAACCTCATACCCCTAATATAATGAATTCCGATCCTCTGGTGGACGTTTTCCACATCAATTAATACATATTAAATTCAGGCATTTCGATTGAGTCGATATCACATGTATCTCATTTGAAGATGTTTTTAATATAATCTACTTAACTATAGCAATTAAATTAAGTTTAAGTTAATGATGTCCAATATAAAAGAAGAAGATACCAAATTTGATTTTAATTTATTCTCGCCTTCTTCGAATAATGAATGTTAAATTCTTTCGCAACATTTTTTAATATACAGTTTTGCCAGCAACTGAAGGCATTTGTTTCTTGCCAGGGGTCTTGCAAGGGTATAAAATGTTCGTTTACACCCGACCTTAGCCTTTCCTTACTTGTTTAAAATAATGTTTTGCCACACCTGAAGGTATTTCCCCTGCTTTGATCTTTGCAAGTTGAAAGAGTATAAAATGTTCCGTTACACCCGAATTTAGCCCTTCCTTACTTGTTTTCGTGTTATTTGTGTCTCGATCGTAGCAGTGACTGTTATGCGTATCATATTAATTTTTTAGTTCAACTTTCAGGTTAATGTTATTCTCACACTGAATTCAACATTATTTCTTTGTGAATTTCGAAAACGGCCAACGTGGAATTTCAAGAACGAGACAGCGCTTGATCGTGTTATGTAAATCTACGTTATTTAGCATTTGTTCAATAAAAAAAACTGGATGCCTCGAAAGCAAAGCACACCGGTTTATTCAAATGAAATAATTTGGGTCGTGTATATACCATGCAGTCAATCCAAGGCAGACTAAATGCTTTTATCTGCTGTTCTTGGTTAATGTCACTGGACCATTGGCATTTCAAAGTATACATAAGGTAAATAAACAACAGTATCCAACTTAAAAAGTTGCATGCCTTGCACTAGACTTATATAATAAACCAACGATTACCCTCCTCCGCCCAACCGACGCGAGGGGCGCAATCCGCATACGTGCGGAATTAGCCGAGTCAGAAAAGGCAAGAGAGTTTTTTAAGTGTTGAGATCTAAAACTGCTCAGCTACAGAAACAAAAATTTCAACAGCTAAGATCTAAAGTTACAATATAATAAATTCTTACATTTTCATTTATTAAGAGAAAACAATAAAGTTTTTTTAATTTTGAAAAGTGAGTCAGATAAGTCAAATATGCTGGAATGAGAATTAAAATCATTACATATACGGCGGAATGGCTCGTTTAGTTCAAAATTTGATCTACAGGATTTTAGCAGTAAAGGTCTAAACTGCCTCGAAAGGCGAACCGGGATATTAAATTTAATTTCAGAAAGGAGAAAAGAACTGCAAACAGTTCCATTCAAAAGTTTCACTAAGAATGTTATGCCAAGCATTTCCCTACGACTAGAAAGTGTAGGTAGATTAATAAGTTTTAAACGACTAGTGTATGGAGGTAGACTTACTCTAGAATCCCATCGGATGCGCTAAGGCGAAAAGTAAAAATTGTTTTTGAACCGACTCTAACTTGTCAGAATGGATTTGGTAGCTAGGGTTCCATACCACAGAGCCATATTCCAATATAGGTCTAACCAAAGTTGTATAAAGTGTTTTAGTAATATACGGATCTCTAAATTCTTTAGACCAACGTTTAACAAAACTGAGGACAGCTTTTGCTTTCAAGACCATGGTATCAATATGAAGACTGAAATTAAGCTTAGGATCCATATTAACTCCCAAATCAACATAGTTTAAAACTTGCTCTAGAATATGGTGTTTTATTACATAAGAAGAGGGGTGCACAGATCTACGGGAAAAGCACATCGTCTTACATTTATTGAGATTCAATGGCAAATCATTTCTATCACACCATGCAACCAAATTGTTTAAGTCTGTTTGCAACAGACACCTTTCCTCAGTTGAAGTGTATGATTTAAAAAGCTTTACATCGTCAGCGTATAATAAAATTTTTGAGAATTCTATTATTGAAGAGATATCGTTAATAAACAACAAGAACAGAATTGGGCCAAGATTACTACCTTGCGGAACACCAGAAGAAACATTAATTGTATCTGAAGGTGTATCCTCAAATATCACTCGTTGTGTTCTATTATAAAGATAGGAAGATACCCATTGAAGGAATCTTGGCTGAAAGCCCAGCAGATCAAGTTTATGTATGAGAATCGAGATATTTACTTTATCGAAAGCTTTGCTAAAGTCTGTGTATATAACATCCGTATGCTTATGTTCCCTAAAACCCAATGATACATGGTTTACAAATTCAAGTAAGTTTGTTATAGTCGAGTTCCCTTTACGAAATCCATGCTGAGATGAGGAAATTAACGGAGAAATCGAAAAGGTTATATGGTCAGTGATGATAGCTTCAAAAAGTTTAGGTATAACTGATAGTTTTGCGATACCTCTATAGTTTTCAATGTTGGATCTAAATCCACTTTTATGCAAAGGGATTATAAATGACTGTTTCCATATTGAAGGAAATATACCGTGTTTAAGAGAGGAATTAAATATCCTTGTCAAAGGCAAGTAAATATATTTGGCACTATTTTTTAGGAAGCATGAGAGTATCATGTCTGGGCCATAACTAAAGGATGGTTTTAACTTATATAAATTAAAAAGGACGTCTTCTTCAGAAATAACTGGAGCATTAATTAAAGTATTCGAACACAGCACTTGCTGATAAGAAAAAGTTTTGGAAGAATTATTACAGTAGTTTGACTTGAAAAATTCTGCAAACATATTGGATATAATATCATTGTCACTTGAAATGATAGATTTGTATTTCATTGCGGACGGAAATTTGGAAATCCTGCGTTTGGAGTTGACGAAATCATAAAACGATTTTGGATTACTTACAATATTTTTTTTACTTTATTTAATATTATTATAACATTTTTTGTTTAGGTCAAAATATTGTCGACGCAATAGAGAATATTTAGAATAGTCGACAAGTGAACCGGTTTTTTTAAAATGTTTAAAGGCTCGAGTTTTTCCGTTTTTCAATTTATATAACTCTTTCGAAAACCACGGACTTTTACTTTTATTAACAATTACTATTGGAACATACTTTTCAAATAATTTCGTAATAATGTTATTAAAATGAGAGACACTCAAATTGTAGAAAGTTCTGTATTTAATTTTTTTAAATTAGCTTTTGCAAAGTTAAACCGAGTACAAAAGCACGAAGTTTGATGATTATTATCCCGTACTATGCCTGAGATTTCGACAGATATTTCCAAAGCAGGATGATATGGGTCCTCTGGTAGAACAAGAGGATTACTCTGAATAACGGAACACTTTGCAGAGGTATCAACGTATACTAAATCTAAGCATTTACCAAATTTATTCGGAATCAAATTAATTTGGTTCAGACCCAACTCGGACATTTTTTCGAAAAACTCATTAAAACATGACCGATTGCAAATCGGCACGATATAGTCATCGAAAGGTTTCCACGAAGCACACGGTAAATTGAAATCACCTAATACAATTATTGAGTCTGCATTATTTGCCATCGAGGTAGCACTATTTATTAAAGAAGCACGCTGCATGTATACAGATAAGTTCGAATGGGGTGGTATATAAGATAGGGTTAAATAAATAAAGCAACTATTAACGTATACTCTAATACATTTAAATTAAAATGAGTCGGTCCCTGGAACAAGAATATTTTCAGATGGGATAGAGGAATGCACGGCAAATAGAACACCTCCACCGATTCTGTTCAGTCGATCACATCTAAAAATTTGAAATTCGCTGTTTAAAATCTCATTATCAAAAATGTGAGGTTTTAACCAAGTTTCTATAAATCCAATTATATGGAAATTAAAATTGGAACTGTTCAAATACAAGTCAGTTAATTTTGTATTAAGACCTCTAACATTTTGATAATAAATGCTTAGCGAATTTCTACCAATCAGTTTTTTATATCGGTGGTTGCTTTTGGTAATTTAACAATGTTTTCCTCAGTTTGACTTCTAAGTTTAGGTTTAAATTCGCGTACAAAAGTCCCAGGTGGCCAGAATGAACTATCTAAGATCTTTTTGAATGTTTCAAGAGATATGTCTATTTTAAACGATGATATACTTCTATCATAATTGAAGTTAAATTTACGTATATTGATATCATCGATTTTTAAACGTGTCGAAATGTAAGATTTAATGTCCTCCACCAAGGTATCTTTGGCAAGTCTCGAAATAAATATAGACTTTTTAGGTGAAATAACTATCAAATTATTAACTGATGCTACTAAGTTAATAGGGGGAGCCTCTGGAATTGTGAGACACTTATTACTATTAGATAGAGCTTTTGGGGAATTGAGCTCTTTGGAAGTTGACGGCTTATCACCTTGAGGGCAAGGAGAAGAGAGATTTATTAGGTCATTGGGAGAAGACGTGATTTTCTGAACAGAAGAACTAAGTGTTACTTCATCGGAAGGACGTTTACGCTTAAGAGCAGGTTTAAAGGATTCGTGAGAATCATTCAGGCACTTAAAAGATTTGAACAATTTTTCATAGTGCCTAAATTTTTCAGTGAGGGTTACAAGATCACGACCGATTTCGTTAATGCCAATTTAAACAGGACCAACGCAATCCCTTACAGTCGATAATATAATCTAAGATTCTACCAGTCAGTCCAGCACATTTAATATCGGCAAGCCCATCACAAAGCCAGCATGAAATGTAGCTATCTGACTCGCCTTTAATGTTACAATTGGGGAAGTTACAAGACATAATAAACCACAAGAATGAAGATCAAATAAAAGAGTAGGTAGAACAAAATTTGATAGATAAATAATAAATTAGTGTGTTAATAAAATATGTATGGGTGTATGCATTAACTCGTGCGGTTTTCTAAGAGAGGGCTGTACTAGTATTATTTCGCGTCGTATTCATCTGTGGCTATATTCATTTCAAAGGTACTGCCATTTCGCGTCGTTCTCAGTAGATATAAATTGTTTGAGCGTGAACAACAATTTGTTTCATTCATTTGAAAATGTCGAAATTTGTACCAGATAAAGTGTTTTTGCGGGGAGTTCTTCTTCATTATTTTAACATGAAGAAAAGTGCTGCCGAAGCCATCGTATTTTACTGGACGTTTATGGTGACCATGCTTTAGCCGAACGAACGTGCCAAAAGTGGTTTGCACGGTTTAAAAGTGGCAATTTCGACTTAGACGACGGACAACGACCCGGACAGCCAAACAAACTTCAAGACGAAGAATTGGAGACATTGCTCGACGCAGATGCATGCCAGACGCAAGAAGAACTTGCAAAAGTATTAGGAGTTGATCAAGCAACCGTTTCCAGACGATTAAAATCATTAGGATTGATCCAGAAGCTTGGAAATTGGGTGCCTTATGAATTAAAGCCAAGAGACGTCGAACGTCGATTCTGCATGTCGGAAATGTTACTTCAACGCCACCAAAATAAGTCGTTTTTGCATCGGATTGTCACTGGCGATGAAAAATGGATTCATTATGATAACCCAAAGCGCAAGAAATCGCATGTGAAGCCCGGCCAACCATCAACATCCACGGCAAAGCCGAATATCCATGCTGCTAAGGTTATGCTATGTATTTGGTGGGACCACAAGGGTGTGCTCTGTTATGAGCTATTGAAATCGGGTCAGACGATCAATGGGGACCTCTACCGAAAACAATTGATTCGTTTGAAAAAGGCCATCGCGTAAATACGACCAGAATATGCGACCAGACACGAATCAATAATTTTTCACCATGACAACGCTCGGCCACATGTTGCAAGGCCAGTTAAAAACTATTTGTAAAACTGTGGGTGGGAAGTTCTACCTCACCCGCGTTATAGCCCAGACATAGCACCTTCCGATTACCACTTGTTCAGATCAATGCAGAATGCCTTCACCGGAGTACGCTTCTCTTCAGAACAGGGTATCAGAAATTGGATTGATTCTTTCTTGACCTCCAAGCCGCAGAAGTTCTTTTGGGATGGGATCCACAAACTGCCAGAAAGATGGGCAAACATCATAGCTTCCGATGGGCAATACTTTGAACATTAAATGTATAACAATTTTTTCACAATAAAGTCTTAATTTTCGTAAAAAAACCGCACGAATTAATGCATACACCCAATAATAATAATAAATTCAATTAAGAACAATTTTTTTTTATCAAAGTTTAAAACCAAGACAATTTGAAGAAGCAATATAGCGAGCAGTTTTAGAAGCACTGTAACAAATAAAAAGCTAAACGCAACACAGCTGTGAATAAAGAAGTAAATAAGATAAACAAAGTGAGAAAATAGAATAAAATAAAACAAAATGAAACAAATGGCTGACTCGGCACCAAAAATTGGAAAGTTTAAACTTTTTAATACCGCACAAAACAGAACATTTAATACTTATCATGAAACTGAGAGTTTAATCACTAAAAATTTGTATTAACACGGTAATAAAAATCAATTAAACTTCAAGAATTTTTTAAAATAAAAACACAAATGTACACAGCTAAAAAATTACAGCTTAAGAGCTTGAAGTGTTGCCACCTGTGATGACTTGTTAGCAGATGGCAATTATTGGGGCTGTAAACCAGCTGAAGCAGCATTAAACTGTACGAGATACAAATTTGCTATTTGTTATAGAACTGGTGACATGATTCTCCGCCCGAGTACAAATATTGAGGGCTAATTACACTGGTGCAATGTACAATAAAGCATTGATTACTTTTGAGGATCATTGCATTGTCATTGCGAATTGACCAATCAGTCTTTTTGATAAGTGTTCACCAAATCGAAGTGCATCTGATTTAATCAACACAGACATAAATTGTAAACTGCAGTATGATACTGTCGAATCAGAATTGACTGTTTCTCGCCATGTTCACTACTAAATGATGAAAACATTTAACGACCGCATTATAACGGCACTTTCGGCAGAGAAAGGGGTATTGTGCTTTCATTTATTTAAATATGGAACTTTCTTTGATAATTATAATTCCATATAAGCGAAAAGTACTGAGTAAAGTACCAAATAATATCAGAACACGTCTATAGCGCAATCCAGAAGAAGGCCTGCTCCGCTTCTTAATTATAGACTAATTTATTTATATATCTTTCTAAAATCAGGAGCTGTGAAACGAGTAACTGTTGTCGCGATCGGTAGCTTCTACGAATCGGATTGTTTCAATTCTGATCTTTTGCAACAGTTTTGGTCATTAAAACGAGATACTTGCATATTTTACTCGCCTTGCAACGTAACGGTGGATGTCGATTCATGTACAGGTATCCATTGATATGACATGATTCAACCAGAACGACCATGGAGAAGCTCGGCAGATATTTTCCGATTGGTATTAGGCGTAAATTGATACGTAGCTGAGTACTTGACTACGGCGCATCTGATGGATAGAACTTTGTATATATTTTCTTGAACTGCGGTTTTAAATTACTAAAGTATTGACGTGTAGGAGCTGGATTGTCAACTTTACAAATTTCACATTGACCTGTCACCTTTGCTATGTCGTCATCGATGTTTGGCCACCAAACGTGCTGTCGTGCTAATTGCTTCATTCGTACTGTGCCCTAATGTTCATCATGTAAGAGTCCTATAAAATTTTGCTGTAAAAATTTGGAATTGCAATTTATTTTACGTTTGCGTGTAAGCAGAGAAGAATCCCCTGCCGAAAGTTGTGTAGGCCAACCGGTTTTTAACTTTACGCAGCACATCGTCCCGTTCTGTGTGCTTACGAATAATTTTAGCATTAATTGGTAATTCTATGTTTGCAACATTGTAGCATGATTCATGCTCCACGAGAAAGTGCATCCGCATTACCATGTGCGTGTGTATTACGATACTTGATATTAAATTTATATGCCATAAGTATGATCCTCCAGCGATAAATACGATGCGAAATTATTTGTGGTAGATGTATACATAAATATTTATGAGAGGTTTATGGTCTGTTATTAGCAAAAACTTTCTCCCATATAATTAATGTGGAGTTTCTTAACTCCGAACACTATTGCTAATCTTTCCTATTTAATTTGACTATATTTAAGTTGAAGCTTATCCATAGTTTTAGGTGCAAATACTATCAAACGTATCAGACCGCATATTCTTACCGAGCCATCTGGTTTTGATGCTAAGGCAATTGGTGACGCTCAGTTACTAAATTCAATTGGTTTATAAATTCTGGTATTAATAAGCCTATCTGTGTCCTCATGGAAGGTTAAAATTTACGCGAATGGTACTTTTCTGCTTCTATAAAATTTGGGATCGGCAGTGGGTTGCATACGTATACTCGCTTGAAAATTTTTTATCACGTCGGCATTTGAATTGTCAAAAATTGTTTTGTATTTCTGCATAAATCTTTAATTTGTTTGGTATAATCTGGTTTATCAACTACGTTGTCAATTTGCATAATTTGAAACTCGAATTCTTTGAATAAATCTAGCCCAATTAGATTGTTAGCATATTCTATATTTGCTAATATTACAATAATGCTTTTTTGCTTGTTTCCAAACTTTGCTTTAGTGTGCAATTCACCCAATAATGGAATAGGCTACTGTCCAAATGCATATAATGTTTTTGTACACTTTACTAATTTCGGTCTATTCAATATATTGTGTTATATGTATGTATTTTGATATTGATTTGTTTATTGATTATTGAAACGGTTGCGCCCGAATCTAATTGAAACTGTATTACTTTGTTAGAGATTTCTTAATCGATATATTTTTTATTTGCCTCAACTTCTACTATGTCAGTTACAATATTCAATCCAATGTACCAGTATGTTTTTAATTTTCTTGTTTTTTTTATTCCATTTTTGCTTTGGAATCGTTGTGCTCTTACTAATACTTCTGCTCTGATTTGACATACAAACTGCAGCAATATGTACTTTTTTGGCACAGTTATATTAGGTTGGCCGTTATTTCCCTTCCGCTTTTTTGTCTTTTGAATTTCGCGGCTATGTACAAAGCGCTACAGAGCTCGTATCTGGCAACACTATACATAATTTGAAAGGTCTTGACATAACCTACAAAACAACGCTATGCATGATTAGTTTGGATATTGCGTTCAACAGTTATAGACGTGTAAACATGGAGTTCACTAACGCCGAAATTCACGCTATTTTAAAGTTTTCCTTCGTTAAAGGCAAATCCGCTAGAGAAACGTTCCGTGAGATTAATGGTGTTTTGGGGGATGGTACTCTATCACTTCGAACCGCGGAGGAATGGTTTCGACGATTCAGAGCCGGTGAAAACGACACCATGGATAAGCCAGCCGGCGGAAGACCTGTGACGACAAATACCGATCAAATCATGGAATACATCGAGTTAGACCGGCATATGGCATCTCGTGACATCGCCCAGGAGATGGGAGTTAGTCACCAAACCATTTTGAACCATCTGCAGAAGGCTGGATACAAAAAAAAGTTTGATGTTTGGGTGCCGCATAATTTGACGCAAAAAAACCTTCTGGACCGAATCAACGCCTGCGATATGCTGCTGAAACGGAACGAACGCGTCCCATTCTTGAAGCGGATGGTGACTGGCGACGAAAAATGGATCACATACGACAATATCAAGCGAAAACGGTCGTGGTCAAAGGCCGGTGAATCGTCCCAAACAGTGGCCAAGACGGGATTGACGGCCAGGAAGGTTTTGCTGTGTGTTTGGTGGGATTGGAAGGGAATCATCCACTATGAGCTGCTCCCATATGGCCAGACGCTTAATTCTACCATCTACTGCGAACCACTGGACCTCTTGAAGCAGGCGATCGACCAGAAGCGTCCAGAATTGGCCAACAGGAAGGGTGTAGTGTTCCACCAGGACAACGCCAGACCACACACTTCGTTGATGACTCGTCAGAAGCTACGGGAGCTCGGATGGGAGGTTTTATTCACCATATAGCCCAGACGTAGCGCCAAGTGATTACCACCTGTTCCTGTCCATGGCGAATGCCCTTGGTGGTGTGAAGTTGAACTCAAAAGAGGCTTGTGAAAAGTGGCTGTCCGAATTCTTCGCAAATAAGGAGGGGGGCTTCTACGAGGAAGGTATTATGAAGTTGCCGTCTAGATGGAAACAGATCATCGAACAAAACGGCGCATATTTTAACTAAATCCGATCACTGTAACAGTTTTTATAAAGCATTGAATGAAGAGCAAAAAAGCGGAAGGTAAATAACGGCCAACCTTATATATATATCGCTTTAAGAAATTTTCACTGTTCTATTGTGCGAAAAGCTACAGCCTGTACATGACTTCAGTTTCACTTGTTTCATACGTTTGCATTGATGATTTGTTCTCTTTTCATTTGATTTTCACTTGTTTTCTTCCAATCTTTTCGTGCCTGCATTGTGTTATCTTTGATGGTTGCTTCTGTTTTTGTTGTTGTCTCATATATTTCAGCTATTACGAGTACATCTTCTAGAGACGTTTCTAATTTTTGAAGAGCGGTTTCGCGGACTTCATCGTATGGGGTGTTAGGTATGATTTGATCGCGAATCTTTTCATCTAAAAAGTTTTCTGACAGCGAGCTCGTGGTGAAACAATTAAATTTACATTGCTTTGCAATTCCACGAAGTTCTGAAACCCGCGTTTGCCTATACTTCATTTCTCGCTTAAAAAATTCATAACGAGCTATGACTACATGACGTTTGTTTCGACTGGAAAAGTTCCGTTAATTTGTCTGTCAATTGAATTGCAGGGTTGCAATAGGCCATAAGATGTTGAGAAAGTTGTTCCAGGTATGATTCCCAATTTTTATGGTATTTATTAAATGCGTGGAACGGTGGATTATGGATTGCTGAACATTTTTACATTACAGTGCGAAAACGGGCGAAATCGGGCAGAAACCACGCTTACTTTCCATATACAAGTAATACTATTTTAAATTCCATCTGATTCTTCCACTTTCCAGTATACAAATCATTAAGCAATCAAATTATCCGGATAAAACTTTGCGTGAATAGTGCCTTTGAGATGTGACACATGGGCTACAAATTTTCCAAATCGGACCAAAACTATTCAAGTCCAAGATAGGGAATATGTGGACCCCAGTTCCTATTGTATAGTATAGAAATAATCCTTTTCTGAAAATTGTATGACTGTATGTAAAAAATGGGTTGAATCGGATTAATAATTCTAATATAAAGGTTTTTAAACTTCCGGCTGACCATATACCGCATGTACCGGCACATATGTGACTTATTTTAATAAAATTGAGAGAGCGTTCTCTTCTAATAATGGCGCAAAAACTTGCCCTAGACCCAGTATATATATTATCAGAATTTTCGACATCCGGCTGATTTTACTCCATAAATAATTGAATTGAACTTAGCTTTTCCTTTGCTTGTTTTTAATAATGTTTTGAACATATTCACTAGCTTTAAGCTTGTTGTAAATTTATGTAGCTTCACCCTTATTTTCTAGTTTAGAGTTTTACGATTTTCTTTAACAATAATGATTGATTTTGATTAATATTACAATAAATCGTAAATAATCATTATATTTAAGCAAAATACATAAAAATCAAAAATAATCATTATTTTTTAGCAAAAAATAAAAGTCACGTATAATTATTATTTATGCAAGGTTATAAAATGTTCGGTTAGTCTTCCTTACTGGTTTTAGTACATTTTGTTAATTTAATATATGTAATTGTATTTAGCCTTACTGCCGTCCCCAAATAAAAGCGGCAGCGACAAATTACTGTCAGAATTTCCTCATGAGCATAGATTTTGTATGGCACATACCTAAATAAGCACGGCGGCAACGCTGAGCGTTGAAAAATTCGATTTTGACAGCGCGTTGAGAAGTAAAGTTGGCTGCAGAAATCAGAGAAATTGTAATATTTCTGAAAACTTCTTAACGCGCAATTTTTAATGTTTGCACAAATAATGTAAGTATGATTAATAAATTAAATCGGTTTGCATTTCATTTTCTTTGTACTAATTTTAAAGTTTAAGTGAGAATTTGACGCTTTATATAGGGTGCCGTGTCGGCATTAACGCTGAGCGGTAAAAAAAAACGCGCCGCGTTAGGTACGTCAGTTAGGCTAATGTTAGAGTGGAAGCGAAAAACGATGATATAAGATGGCGCTACTTTTAGCTACAGATAGCTACTCTTATGTAAATCGGTTAAAGTTGAACCAAAGCGACTTCTAGAGGCCAAAGCGACAAAGCAGGTTGTGCAGTGGTTTCTGCTGGAACTCTCATTGCTATTATTAGTAATTGTTGTTTTCTTAATAAAAGTAAATATAATGTGTTAAATTATCTTTTCTATTTCTTGGTTGGTTAATTGGATATATTCCACAATTTCCCAACACATAAGTGTATGTTCCAGAAAACTGCATGAGTGCCTAATATTCTCTCTCAAAGTATACTTGTTTTAAAAAAGCGCTGGTCACTCACACTCAAACACATGTATATTGTGCAAATATCTACTCAAAGATACAAGGATGAAAAGATGCGAGACTCTTTGAATCGAGAGAGAGCTGTCAAAACCCACATTTTTTATAACATTTGCCAATCATGCCACTGTCCAACGAAAATGGATTGGGTATTATAAAAAAAACTTGTGGATATTTTGCATTTCGATATTATTCTTAGGTGGTTCGTCCCCGAGTAGGCATATACATGCCTATATACTTGTATTTATATTATAAAAATTTTAAAAAATCATATAACATAAAAACTAGCATATAAATATAAAAAATTATAACAAAGAAACAAAAAAAGTCATAATAAAAGATCATGGTTTTATAATGAACGTTTTAAATTAAATTACCAAATAAAATTTTGTTGCACGTTATTCAAAAGTATTTGTGTCGTTCCTTGAAATTTCGTTTCGCACTGCTTTTGTTAGCTATTTTTAGCGGGTTTATTTCTGGCATCCCGCCTTTTTTGACATCAGCTGTTCGAAAGTCCATGATTTTAATAATCAGGGAAAGAGAATAACAGAAAAATCAGCAAAAATTAGAGAGTCTCGCATCATGTCATCCTTGAAAGATATATGAGCTAGAGAAGCAACAGAGCACCTCACGTATTTGTTATTGCGTCGTGGTTGTATTTCTTTTTCACACTCTTCGTTTTTATTTGACTTGTGGCGGTCTTTCTTATTAAAAAATATATGAATAAGTAAAACAAAAACTCATGACGAGCAGAGACAAGTACAATAAATGCACATAATCAGTAGCCGTGGTTCCTATGTATTTTATCTTTATTTATGACGTATTTTTTCCTGTGCTTTATAGTTTAGAGCGTTGTTATTGAGAACTGTTAACATTTTTGTTGTGTTTTATGTATGTTGAGCGCATTTTTTAATTGAATTATTCGTTTTAGAATATTCTTAGCACACATATCGATCAAATATTTTTCGTTAAAAATACAGATAATTAGTTTTTAATAATTTATATTTGAATGAAACTATTACAACTACCCTACATGAACAGTGACAGTCATATGTCAGTCAAAGCTGAAAAAATTTTGTCAGCGCACAGAACAAAGTTACTATCATTTTCTTAAGAGCCTTGTGCAAAAACCGATGTAAACAAACATATGTGTGTGAGTTTGCATCTCTCTTTAACACATGGGTATTCGGAATTGATTCACTATATATCTATACTGCTCACTCTCATGTCATTTTCTGAGTCATTGCTGACCATAAATCCATCATAGCTGAAAATTGTCAGTTATGACTGAAACGCTATCACAAGTGAATTTAAAAATGTCTAAATAAAAGTGAAAATTAAATAAAAGTATACCTTTATTTTAAACTTAATAATAACATATGTACATTATATTTGAAAACTCCTTAATTTTTATATTCTCGCAACCTGTTGCTACAGAGTATAATAGTTTTGTTCACCTAACGGTTGTTTGTATCACCTAACACTAATCGAGTTAGATATAGGGTTATATATATATAAATGATCAGGATGAAGAGACGAGTTGAAATCCGGGTGACTGTCTGTCCGTCCGTCCGTCCGTGCAAGCTCTAACTTCAGTAAAAATTGAGATATCTTTATAAAACTTGGTAGACATGTTTCTTGGTACCGTGAGACGGTTGGTATTGCAGATGGGCGTAATCGGACCACTGCCACGCCCACGAAACGCCATTAATCAAAAACAAATAACTTGCCATAACTAAGCTCCGCAATAAGATACAAGACTGTTATTTGGTACACAGGATCACATTAGGGAGGGGCATCTGCAGTTAAAACTTTTTTTTTAAAAGTGGGCGTGGTCCCGCCTTTAATAGGTTTAATGTGCATATCTCCTAAACCGCTAACGCTATAATAACAAAATTCACTAGAAGCAAATGTTTTTAGCACTTCTACGAAAATAGTTGAAATCGGGTGGCAACTCCGCCCACTCCCCATATAACGGTACTGTTAAAAACTACTAAAAGCGCGATAAATCAAGCACTAAACACGCCAGAGATATTAAGTTTTATCTCTGAGATGGTATAAGATGACTTTATAGGAACCGCGTTCAAATTTAGACAGTGGGCGTGGCACAGCCCACTTTTAGGTGAAAACCCATATCTTGAGATCTGCTCAACCGATTTCAACCAAATTCGGTGCATAACGTTCTTTTCATGTTTCTATGTCATAGTGCGAAAATGGGCGAAATCGGATTACAACCACGCCTATTTTCCATATGACACCATTTTAAATACCATTTGATTCTTTCACTTTCCAGTATGCATATCAAGCAACAATGATTATATCGGGGTAAAACTTTGCGTGAATAATGGAATTAAAGTATGCCACCTTGCGGCCAAAAATTGTCTAAATCGAACCAAAACTGTTCAAACCCCTAAGTACTAAATATGTGGACCCCAGTGCCTATAGTTGACCTTCTACCGAAAATATCGGTCAATCCACAAAGAAATCTCAAACGAGTATACCATTTGACTTTGCGAGAGTATAAAATGTTCGGTTACATCCGAATTTAGCCCTTCCTTACTTGTTTTATTTGTTTTTTATAAAACAAAAATTGTTATTACACAGGAGCATGCATTTTCTATGCAAATGTGTACTGTCTCTTTTCCCGTATACAGAATTTGCTTTTGGAAAAATCGTAAACATTGACATCCATTTTACTGTCAGTACTGACATAATAAATGTGAGTGGATTGTTGAACCCATCAGCTGTTTCTTGTAGGGTAAACGACCCTCATAAAATGATATTGTGTTAGTGCGTTTACTGTGTGACAAAGCGAATCAGTGGGTTTATAACGTACTGAATATGTGCTCGCGCAAATGAATGTATCAAAATTAATATTATATTATTTCAGATTGAGTGGCATATAGATTCCAGTAGAACATTTGGCATTTAAAAAATGTACTATATGATATTGTATTGAGTAATAATTAATTAAATATCATACGTAAAATTTACACTACCGTCTGCATTAACCCGTTCAATCAACTGCTGATTGTTGACTGACTGCCGTCCCTAAATGCGATGTTTAATGGTTGTACATATGGATGTAAGTATTATTAATAAATTAACTCGTTTTACATTTCATTTCTTTTGTACTAATTTTAGAATTTAAATGAGAATTTGACGTAAAGTTGCCGCTTTATTTAAGGATGGCGTATCGGAATTAAATCTGAGCGGTAAAAACGCGCCGCTCGACGCTTTTCTTAAGGGACGGCAGTAACTTTATCGTCGCTTTGCCCCATCGTAAGTGCTCGTTTTACGCTCTTCGTTTGTGCGTATTTGTGAGAATCCGTGTGTATACGTATACGATAAGTCACACTCTTTTAACACATGGTAAGACTTTGCCCATCCTTGTATATAAGCCTCACTTGAGTATTATTACTAAGTCTAATATTTAATAAATTAATTTGTTCATTGCTGTGTAACAAATATTTTTCAAATTCACTTTGTTTATAACACATATATGTATACCTATGTACATACCAGAGAACTGAAACGGTGCACACCGACAAAGAGTACACCTCATGCTTACTTGTGTATGTTTCTTACAAAGTATGTATACAAAACGATCGGACAAAGAAGAACCAAGTAGTAAATGAACTCAATACTCTCAGAGCTGCTACAAACGCATTATGTCATAGTCCCAGTTCATACACAGACTCTTTTGTGACCCAAACCGGTTTATTGTGAGCGAGGGGACGACGAGGAAAGACGAAGGGACCGTGCCACTCGTGCTAGGGTGTGTGCTTTGTGTTCTTTTTCGTAACAGCTCGCTGCTACCCTTTCCAGAATTCCTTTTCACTTTCAAATTCTTTGAATGGTTCGGTTCGGAATGGCTCGGTTTCAAATGAATATACATATATATATATACAATTCGTTCAGAAATTTAAATTCAGTTCTCTATTCTTTGTATGTAATATGCAAATATGTACGCATAGAATAATAGGAATATTTTGAAAAAGTGTAAATAAGGAGTAAATTAAGATACTCAAATATATTCAGTTTAAATTTTTAATTACATATAGCGGTATTGAATGTAACAATATGTGAGCATACAAAAAAAAAAGTCTTATAAAAATAGTAACTTTACTTTTTTATATTTACTTAAAATATTAAGATATTTCATATTTATTTCTTATAACCGCAAAGGATTTAGTTCGAATATCATTTTATTTAAAACAAGAATTGTAAATAATTCAAGGATGTTTTGTAATAAATAGAAAAAAAATGGAGTAAAAAATTATGGGTTTTAAATACTTAAAGATTATAAAATTCCTGTTATAAATATGACCTTGAAAATATTAGTAGCGGGTATTCAATACATTCTGGTGGATTAGGGAATTCCCGACTTAAGTATTTCTTTGAAACTATTAGGCGGGTAAGTATAATGCATATTGTTATACCAGAGAACTTAAACACATGATATGAAAATGCCGACGGCAAAACACAATTCTGTACTTTTATGACTCCATAATGGTGTCAAGCACTTGAATTATTTTAAGAAATATATCAAAATATGTTTAAATTATTATTAATAACTCACAAGAAAGTAAAAATGAATTAACATAAAATAATTTAAAAATAATAATAAATAATAGTTCAATAAAAGGGAATATGTTTCAAATAGCATATCAATATTCCCAGTTTGGCATACATATATATTCTCTTCAATATTCGCCGTTTGGTTATGTTAAAAGAGCGTATGTTTACAGATTCACCGCTGTTATAAAAGCGAGAAAAGTTATTTGTTTCTCGTGCATGTGAGGTGAACTCCTTGATAAAATCCTGCAAATTGTTCGCTGTCGAACCTGCACCTTCTCGTTGGTTTAAGTTCTCTGCTATAAGTGTCGCGCGACCGAACCGCACAAACATTTGCGAAAATTTTATGAAAAGAGTTGAAAGAAAAACTCGATTTGAGTTGCTTGACTCTTTTTGCTCGTATGAATGCACAGAGCGACACCAAAAGAGAATTTGCCGATAATGAGGGTCAAAAGAGTTCCCATGAAAACGCAGTAATATACTCAGAGACTATTTTTTGTGTTTTTGCTCCAGAGAACTTAGAAGAACGAGAAGATGCAAATTTGATTTTGTATGATGCTTGATTGGACGGCTAACAGAACTGAAATATTGGGATCAAGGAGTTCACCATTTTCTGTAGTATTTGCTGTTAATTTAACAGAAATGAGAATTTATAACAACGTTCTCTGAGAAAATACGTATCTCCCAACATAAAGAGAAAAATTAAATACTTTAAACAAAAAATACAAATGCCACTTCACATATGCATGATTATTTTTTGTCATATAAACGATTTTTATGATAAAAATTGATAAAATATGATTGTTTTGCACAAATGCTACATTAATAAAATGTGAAAGATTATGCAGAAATGATATTTTACTATTTTCATAATTTTCTAATTTCAATTCTTACAGAATTAATAATTTATGTATGTACATATCTACATCAATATGTTATATTATATACTATAATAAGATAATATAACTTCAATAAACACATGTGCGCGCACTGCCTATATGTAAGTATGTATGTACAAATATGCGTATGACATTGCAAAATAAGTAATGCATACGCAAATCTACATATAATATATGCATATATATATATAATATATATATATATATATAAGTATATGAGCCAATAGAAAAAATACAAAAGTTGTTATACATAAACAACAATTCTCTCAAATAGCATGAGCAGCGTCAGAAATCAATATGGCAGCCAAATTGACAAATCCTAAATTTGTAGTAAATCACACAACAACATTTTCATTCATGAAGGCTGGTGCACATGCAATAAGCTAAGTCGTTTCATTCATAAAAGCAACGCCTTACACATCTCCCCGAGCATGCGCTTGCCCACAAGCGTAGTTTCGCGACGATGGTCAAAGCTAGAAATCATAAATTGAACAACTTTTTTAGGTTCCCTCTAAAAGGGAAAAGTTACAACCCTGCAAGCCCACAAAACACAGAAAAAAGTGACAAAAGTGGCAACAAAGCTTTTGTCGATTTAAAATATTTTACAATTCTAAAATATTTTTCCGTGACTCGCAAAGATCGGCGCCAATATGTATGCATGGTCATATATAAACATACATATTTACGATGATTTGTGGGCAAAGCTGTTAGAGCGACAAGGGAAGCGGTGACAATCGGCGAGCGTTCGATTGATGGACCTTTTGACATTAAAGCAAAAAACGTGAGCTTCGATCATTGGTTGACCGTGTCAACGGAGATTTCACATGAAGTAATGAGTGTACATATCTACATACATATGTTGTTTGTAGACAAATTTACAAATATTTTTCTTTCATATTTCTTTACATGTACATATGATATGAAAATGCCGACGGCAAAACGCAATTATGTACTTTTGTGACTCCATAATGCTGCTAAGTACATTCATTATTTTAAGAAATATATCAAAATACTTTTAAATTATTACTAATAACTCATAATAAAGTAAAAATTAATTAACATAAAATAATTTAAATATTATAAATAGTTCAATAAAGGGAATATATTTGAAATTGCATATCAATGTTCCCTGTTTGACATACATATTTATTATATTCTATTCAATATTCGCAGATGCGCATGTTAAGAGAGCTATATGTCTACAGATTCACCGCTGTTATAAAAGCGAGAAATGTATTTGTTTCTCCTGCCTGTGAGGTGAACTCCTTGAAAAAATTTTACAAATGTTCGCTGTCGAACCTGCATCTTCTCGTTCTTCTAAGTTCTCTGGTTGTATCACCTAAAACTAAATCGAGTTAGATATAGGGTTATGTATATATAAATGATCAGGATGAAGAGACGAGTTGAAATCCGGGTGACTGTCTGTCCGTACATCTGTCCGTCCGTCCGTGCAAGCTCTAACTTGAGTAAAAATTCAGATATCTTTATGAAACTTGGCAGACATGTTTCTTGGTACCGTGAGACAGTTGGTATTGCAGATGGGCGTAATCGAACCAGGACAGGATCCCATTAGGGAGGGGCATCTGCAGTAAAAAAAATTGTTTTAAGTGGGCGTAGTCCCGCGCCTTATAGGTTTAATGTGCATATCTCCTAAACCGATAACGCTTTGATAACAAAATTCTCAGGAAGAAAATGTTTTTAGAACCTCTATTGACGGTGTGAGAATGGGGGAAATCGGGTAACAAGCCCGCCCACTCCCCATATAACGGTACTGTTAAAAACTACTAAAAGCGCGATAAACCAAGCACTAAACACGCCAGAGACATTAAATTTTATCTCTGGGATGGTATGAGATGACATAATAGGAACCGAGTTCAAAATTAGTCAGTGGGCGTGGCACCGCCCACTTTTAGGTGAAAACCCATATCTTGGGATCTGCTTAACCGATTTCAACCAAGTGCGGTGCATAACGTTCTTTTCATATTTCTATGTTATAGTGCGAAAATAGGCCAAATCGGACTACAACCACGCCTATTTCCCATATAACACATTATTAATTCCATCTGATTTTTTCACTTTCCACTATGCAAATCAAACAACAATCGGGGTAAAACTTTGCGTGAATAATGCGTTTGAAGTATGCCACCTTGTGACGAAAAATTGTCTAAATCGAACCATAACTGTTCAAGCCCCTAAATACTAAATATGTGGGCCCTAGTGCCTATAGTTGACCTTCTACCGAAAATATCTGTCAATCCACAAATACATCTCAAACAAGTATACCATTTGACTTTGCGAGAGTATAAAATGTTCGGTTACATCTGAACTTAGCCCTTCCTTACTTGTTGTGTTTGGTTTTAATTGAATTTATTATTATTAATATTTTATTAATACACTAATTTATTATATATCTATTAGATTTTGTTTTATTTACTCTTGTATTTGATCTTCAATCTTGTTTTTTATTGTGTCATGTAACTTCCCCTACTGTAACAATAAAGGCGAGTCAGATCGCTACGTTTCATGCTGGCTCTGTGATGGGCTTGCCCATATTAAATGTGCTGGACTGACAGGTATAATCTTAGATTCTATTCTCGACTGTAAGGGATTGCGTTGATTTGTTTGTAAGCGTAAAAGTCCTTCCGATTAAGGAACACTTATTTCTTCTGAACAGAAGAGAACGTCTCCTCCCAATGACCTAATAAATCTCTCTTCTCCTTGCCCTCAAGGTGATAAGCCGTCAACTTCCAAAGAGCTCAATTCCCCAAAAGCTATATCTAATAGTAATAAGTGTCTTACAATTCCAGAGGCTTCCTCAAATAACTTAGTAGCATCTGTTAGAAATTTGGTAGTTATTCCACCTAAAAAGTCTATATTTATTTCTAGACTTGCCCAAGATACCTTGGTGGAGGACATTAAGTCTTACATTTTGTCACGTTTAAAAATTGATGATATCAATATCCGTAAATTTAACTTCAATTATGATGGAAGTATATAATCGTTTAAAATAGACGTATCTCTTGAAACATTCAAAAATATCTTAGATAGTTCATTCTGGCCACCTGGGGCTTTGTACGCGAATTTAAGCCTAAACTTAAAAGTCATACTGAGGAAAACAGTATCAAATTACCAAAAGCAACCACCGATATAAAAAGCTGATTGGTAGAAACTCGCTGAGCTAATTTATTATCAAAATGTTACAGATCTTAATAAAAAATTAACCGACTTGTATTTAAACAGTTCCAATTTTAATTTCCATATAATTGGATTTACAGAAACATGGCTAAAACCTCACATTTTTGATAATGAGATTTTAAACAGCGAATTTCAAATATTTAGATGTGATCGAGTGAACAGAATCGGTGAAGGTGTTTTATTTGCCCTACATTCCTCTATCCCATCTGAAGATGTTCTTGTTCCAGGAACCAACTCATTTGCGCATAAATGTATTAAAGTCTATGTTAATAGTTGCTTTATTTATTAAACCCTATTTTATATACCAGCCCATTCGGGTTTATCTATATACATGCAGCAGCTTCTTTAATAAATACTGCAACTTCGATGGCAAATAATGCAGATTCAATAATTGTATTAGGAGATTTCAATACATTGTGCTTCGTGGAAAGCATTCGATGACTATATCGGTTCGATTTGCAATCAGTCATGTTTGATTCCGAATAAATTTGGTAAATGCTTAGATTTAGTATACGTTGATACAGAGAACTTGTTCTAAGTTCTCTGGTTGATACCTCTTTAAAGTGTTCCGTTATTCAGAGTCATCCTGCTTTGGAAATATCTGTCGAAATCATGAGCAATGTACGGGATAATAATCATCAAACTTCGTGCTTCTGTACTCGGTTTAACTTTGCAAAAGCTAATTTAAAAAAATTAAATACAGAACTTTCTACAATAACATAATTATATTGGTGACATTGAATTGAGTGTCTCTCATTTTAATAACATTATTACGAAATTATTTGAAAAGTATGTTCCAATAGTAATTGTTAATAAAAGTAAAAGTCCGTGGTTTTCGAAAGAGTTATATAAATTGAAAAACGGAAAAACTCGAGCCTTTAAACATTTTAAAAAAACCGGTTCACTTGTCGACTATTCTAAATATTCTCTATTGCGTCGACAATATTTTGACCTAAACAAAAAATGTTATAATAATATTAAATAAAGTAAAAAAAATATTGTAAGTAATCCAAAATCGTTTTATGATTTCATCAACTCCAAACGCACCACTCTTCTGATGTAATATAACACCATATTCTGGAGCAAGTTTTTAACTATGTTTAGTCTTCATATTGATACCATGGTCTTGAAAGCAAAAGCTGTCCTCAGTTTTGTTAAACGTTGGTCTGAAGAATTTAGAGATCCGTATATTACTAAAACACTTTATACAACTTTGGTTAGACCTATATTGGAATATGGCTCTGTTGTATGGAACCCTAACCACCAAATCCATTCTGACAAGTTAGAGTCTGTTCAAAAACAATTTTTACTTTTCGCCTTAACGCATTTCCGATGGGATTCTAGAGTAAGTCTACCTCCATACACTAGTCGTTTAAGACTTATTAATCTACCTACAGTTTCTAGTCGTAGGGAAATGCTTGGCATAAGATTCTTATTGAAAATTTTGAATGGAACAGTTTGCAGTATTTTTCTCCTCTCTGAAATTAAATTTAATACCCCAGTTCGCTTTTCGAGGCAGTTTAGACCTTTACTGTTATAATCCTGTAGAACAAATTTTGAACTAAACGAGCCATTCCGCCATATATGTCATGATTTTAATTCTCATTTCAGCACATTTGACTTATCTGACTCACTTTTCAAAATTAAAAAGACTTTATTATTTTCTCTTAACGCATGAAAATGTAACAATTTATTATATTGTAACTATAAATCTTAGCTGTTGAAATTTTTGTTTCTGTAGCTGAGCAGTTTTAGATCTCAACACTTAAAAAACTCTTGCCTTTCTGACTCGGCTAATTCCTCACGTATGCGCCCCCCCCCCTTCGCGTCGGTCGGACGGGAGAAGCGTAATCGTTGGGTTATTATATTATATTTTTTAATCAAACATTAAAAAAATTTATATATGATGCATTTGCATTTATCGAAATTATTAAAACGAATCAATAATTACTTAGAGGAAGATAGAATACTTCAACTAAGTTGACAATATAAAATTTAATTTTTAAACGTTTTTTCAATCCAAACAATTTAATTACATCACCAATACTTAATTTTGAAGTTAATCTCCAACAACAAAGACAAATACGGAAGCAAATGACATCAAAATGATAGAAATATGACTCCACCTAACGATTTGACAAATGCGAAATCCGGCACTTTTATATGAACAATTAACAATCTTGTTATCACAGATTCAAACACAAACCAAACCACAACTGCGACCCTCAACTTAAGCAGAGTAATTATATGAACCGACCACAATTTGATTCAGGTAAAAGACCATTTATTCCAAGTACCGGCATAGCCAAACGACAAAGAAATTTTAATATTCAAACAGAGACTTACCAACAAGCAGATACAGAAGAACCACCGCCAACTATTGCTGATAATCAACAATCTATTTCATAACACTTAGCGACTATAGCGACTATACCGAAGTTATTGCAAATAGTGAACAGGAATTACAATATGATTCTATTTCTCTTAATTTTTAAGAATAACTGACTCCTCACTTCCAAACTTGGAATGAACGGTTCCAATAGAAATTATATGCAACCGAAATTTGTACAAAATCAACTACAGAATGAAACCCCATTTCTAGCAGTATCGGTAGGAGGTAAAATAAAAAAACTCATTAAAAAAGTGCTCATTTGTTTAATGATCCAAAATCAATAGTTGAATTTTTTTTATTAACCATTTTTTAAACATTTGACCAAATATTGGGAAATGACAGCTTAAAGGAATATGGTGCTATTATTGACACCGAAAAAGGTAAATGGTTTCGTAGAAACGGCATGAGTATTCCCATAAAAGAGAAAAAGTTTGAATCAGTAAACGTAATTATACCCAGAATAGATTATCTTAAAGATTTTCAACGAAAATAATTAAACCGCTTGCTAAATAAAATACTCCAATATTATGGCAAAACCCAATGACAAGCTGATCTACATCACAAATCTTAGAGCAAAAACACATACGAACACAGACACACCAGTATATTCAAAGTTTTAACAATATCCAATGGAACTGAAAGAAGAGGTTAGCAAAAAAATCCAAGAGCTTTGAGACAACAATATAATACTTCCGTCTCAATCTCTCTACAATTCACCGGCGTGGATTTTCTTTAAAAAAAATAGATGTGTCAAATATTAAAATTATTAGGCAACAATAAAATATTATCTGTGTTAAACCTCAAGAGTGGGTTCCATCAGATCCTCTTGAAAGATAGTGATATAGAGAAAACGGCATTCTATGTAAATAACGGAAAGTACGAATTCACTAGATTTCGTTTTGGGTTTAAAAATGCTCCCTCTATATTCCAACGTACATTAGCATTAACAATATATGCCTTTGACCATGCAATAGGAGCAGTACTCTCTCAAGACGACAGAGCAATTGATTTTATATCGAGAACTCTACCAAAAATTGAAGGAGGCTACGAAACCGCGAAAAAATATGTTAGCCACCTTTATGGTGGTTCAAAAGAAAAAATGTATACAGATCACGAACGACTTGCACGTGATAGTAATTGGAAAGGTGGAATATTAATTGATGGAAGTCTTGCTTGAATGAGTAAAATAAGGAAAAGCTCTATAAACTAGGAAAAAAAATATTGCAGCCAATGCATTGCCTCGAGTACCAAAACAGAATGAAATTAATTCAATAGCAGAAACGCAACACAGTGCTCAAAGCTCATCTCGTAATTTTATTCCCAGCATTGCGGTAACGATAAATGATTTTAAAACCATTTTTTTATGTACAAAGAATATCCTCCTGACTATAAGTTTACCATTCCATTCCCTAAATACCATAGACATACTGTTTTTGAACTAACATATTCTGATGATGTTTTAATGAAAGTATTGTGAAAGTACTTAAACCCTTCAGTAATAAACGGAATCTACGGAAGACATAATGGGACAAATTCCAAGACAATATCCAGAACTTTTTACATAATTTAAAAACAGATTTACTCAAAAGAAGGTCAAACGCAGACCAGGACGAGATGATTTTACAGATTCACAACAGAGCCCATAGCAACGCTCAGGAAAGCAAACTGCAACTATCAGAGAAATATTATTTTCCGGAAATGAGACAATGAATAGCAGCACTGGTAAAACAGTGAAAGGTACGCCAAGAAGAAAAATATTATAGGCATCCCCCAAACCCCGCAATTAAAAAAACCTTAATATCTTATTTTCCTGGACAAGTTAACACATAAGAATTGCACAGAATAATATAAGAAACTTTCACTTATCTTTACTCATTTGCTCTAAACATATTCCGCTGTCGCATGAGTTTAGTGGCTTGACTACTAGGTCAGCTGCGGTAACCTGATATTTGACTGTGCTGCAAATGTCTACGTTATCGCTTATGCTGAGTCGGCTTGCCGGCTGTAATTTTATAGCTTATGGGTCCTACTTTTAATTTTAGCTTTAAATCCAATTTTGTATTACAATTAGTTAGTATTTTACTTTCAATAAATGTCCTTACTCCGGCTTTGCCGTTATAACATACCTTCTTGTTATTGATATAATCACTGAGCTACAAGAAACCGGTATTAGCCAATTCCCAAACCAAACAAATTTCACCATGGACGTAAAACAAATGTCAGCATTAATAGTGAACGCTGTTAGCGAAGCATTAGCGCAGCAAGAACAAATATTTCAAACTCAGCTTAACGCTTTGAATGAGCGGCTAAGTAACTTGAGTATCGAAGAACCACAAGTTAAGCCCTCTAAAATAATTTCTGTGGATCCACAGATTAATTGCAATATTGCACTGGACATAATAAAATCAGTTCCAGAATTTAATGGCGGGTCAGAAGAATGCGTACGAATTATTCAAATCTTTTGACATTAGCTGCAAGCATTGCCAAGCAGTAACAATCATTTGAAATAAAATCAGAGGAGCAGCCAAAGCGGTATTAGTATCACACAATACTGTCCTGAACTTTGATGCAATCATAGGCAGACTAGATTGCTCTTAAGCTGACAAAACCTCCCTACGACTTCTGAGGCAAATCCCTTAGATTTAAACTCGGGGTACCACCAAATTTACCTAGCAGAACAGGACCGCGAAAAAACGTCGTTGCCGGTAAACGGTGGAAAATACGAGTTATGCCGTCTAAGTTTTGGATTAAAAAATGCAGAGAGCATTTTTTAAAGAACCATTGACGACATTTTGAGGGAACACATAGGAAAGATATGCTACGTTTACTTGGATGACGTGATAATTTTTTTCGAAAATGAGTTCGATCATGTAAAGCATATCGACTCAATTTTAAAATGCTTATGCGATGCTAATATGAGGGTATCACAAGAGAAAACGAAGTTTTTTAATGAGAGCATCGAATTCTTGGGCCTTAACCAAAAACCGGGCAAAAACTGACCCCGAAAAAGTTAGAGATATACGGGGCTATGCTGAGCCTAAAAACTTATTCAGTTTACGATCATTCCTTGCCCTAGCTTCTTATTACAGGAAATTCATTAAGGACTTCGCGTCAATAACGACGCCTTTGACCAACATTCTCAAAGTAAAAACGGCACGGTGAGCAAACATATGTCCAAAAAGGTAAAAATTGAGTTTAATGAAATTTAACGAAACGCCTTTGAAAGTTTGGGAAATATCCTGGCATCCGAGGATGTTGTTCTCATGTATCCATATTTCAAACAGCCTTTTGATTTAACCACTGAGGCCTCCATGGACGGCATCGGTGCGGCTCTGTCTCAAAGAGGCAAACCAATTACCATGATTTCGCGAACGCTAAAACAAAGAGAAGCGCACTATGCCACGAATGAAACATTTCGATCTCGAAGAAGCCAAATGTCCGTTTAAAAGAAACATCATACTCTTTGGCAGAAAAATACGCTAACTAATAAATCTTACAGGTAAAAACGCTGTATTCGTAGTAATTAAACCACTCGTAGTACCAACGCAGTAAACTCGATTTACTGTGATTTACCGACGTTGGCCAGTATACAACATGATTTGGTGTTAAATTTTCCGGCAACTAAGTTCTGGCACTGCAAGAATATCGTTGCCGACATTACAAAAAATGTACACCTTTGAACTGAAATTATCATCACTGAACACAATCGCACTCATAGGGAAAGTATTAAACAAAGCCTTTGTGATTAATATTTTCCGAAAATGGCAAAATTAGTCAATGAGGTGGTGATCAATTGCAAAATATGTACCAAAGCGAAACACGAAAGGTATCTCAAGGAATAAATGCTTGGGGTAACACCAATTCCATCATATGCTGGAGAAATGCTCCACATTGACATTTTTTCAACGGGCAAAAAATCGTTCCTTACTTGCGTTGACAAGTTCTCGAAGTTTGCCGTTGTACAACTGATCGCGTCTCGCACGATAATGGATGTAAAAATGCCCATTATCCAACTTCTAAATTTGTTTCCTTAACCAAGAACAATTTATTACGACAATGAAGCCGCTTTCAATTCGGTGACAATTAGATCATTGTTAAAACACGGGTATGACATAGACATTGTGAATACACCACCTCTTCACAGTTGTTCAAAGGGACACCATGGCTCTTGCGGACATAGCTAGATCTTTTAAACTAGAAAAAAATGTCTGATGACACGGCCGAGTTAATTTTGAGGGCAACAATAGCCTACAATCGATCCATACACTCGGTCATGAGCCAAACCCCGATCGATGTGATTCACACAGCATCTAGCGAACTCACTCGATCTAACCCGAACAGGCAGAATATAGTTTTTGAAGTTGCCGAAAAAGTGTTCGAAAAAAACAATAAAAGGTTAGGAAATAAGTTAACAACAAAGGAAACGATTCAAGCAGATCTGGGAACGTCTAATCTTATTAAAGGGAGGGTGGTCCGCAAAGATAACCTTAAGTAGCACTTACTTACATGCGAGAAAATCGCTCAGGCCAAAGTTACTAGTTAAGCACACAACGATCTTTATTCCCTCTTCTTCTATCTTTTCAGGATTAAACTAACAGTCCTTTTATTGTGATTATTCGTATATGTTAGATAACACCGCAAAAGTAGCATAATTATTTCCTCAATCGCATATGGGAAAGTTTTAAGACGTGAATATAGCACATATTAGAAATTTGTAGTCCGTAATAAAGTGCACCATAATATGGCAAGAAGTCTGGATTTCCTAGGCTCAGCACTTAAGGTAAAAGATGGCACGCCAGATGTGCCCGTTTTTGAAAAAGTTAGATGGTCCGAGTCAAAGTTAATCGATGCAAATAATAGGGAAGCAGTAATCAATTCAGAAACACAAAAACCAATTAATAAACTCTCCGCTACGATAAAATGAAATAATTAAAGCAAAAAAGAATGAGATGGTTGACACACCGCATTCATATGAAACATTCTTAACAAGAAATAGAACTTTAATAAACCAGATTTCAAACTTGATTCTCATACCTACATTCGCAGAGGCTATAAATCTGTGCACGAGCACTGCACGCTAGCGACGTAGCCTCCTGCAGCACTCAGCCAAGCCACCTGAAGCCTATCTCGCCAGTAGATGATGAAATCATAATTATCAACGAGAGCATAGCAACGGTCAGTACAGACGATGGCCCAGAGATCATTACAAACGGGACACACCTCGTCATATTCCTGTTCTCCGCAATTATCAATGGCACGAAATATGTGAACCAGCGTGAGATACTAAATAGGAAGCCAGGCATAGCGGGGTCAGCGCTGCTTAACATCCTTAGTCACGACCCAGTCTTGAGTATGCCGCAACTCCCTAAAACGAACAATGTCAATATTCGTGTCATCCAAGACGTCAAAGACAAGCTGACGTCCTCCACCTCATTTAATACATGGATTATCGCCGGTGTTGCCCTCAGCGTCATCTTAAGTAACGGAGTACGGTCGTAGACTTTAGGGGGGAGTAGTTAACTCTTAAGAATCGCATAAAAATAATATAAGAAATACCTATCTTTACCCATTTGCTTCAAACATATTCCACTGACGCATGAGCTCAGTGGCATGACTACTAGGTCAGCTGCGGTAGCCTGATATTTGACTATGCTGCAAAGGGGTACGTTATCGCTTATGCTGAGTCGGCTTGCCGGCTGTAAATTTATAGCTTATGGGTCCAACTTTGAATTTAAGCTTTAAATCCAATTTTGTAATACAATTAGTTAATATTTTAATTTTAATAAATGTACTTGCTCCGGCTTTGCCGTTAAAACATACTTTCTTGTTATTGATATAATCATTGAGCCACAAGACCAGCGATAAGAGAGCGAAGTAAAGGTCCCAACGCAATAGACCAAAGAAGTTACCTACAATCATCTCGCATACTGACTGCGAGAAACCTGGACAGCGACCGATTGCGTTGGACTACATCCAAGCTGAACGCGTTGTTAGGCATCCATCAACAACGCCTGACCGCAATCTATTAACTGACATACACTTTACATAGAAATATTCTCAACTGAAAAAAAAAATGGTCTTAACAGCAATAGATAAATTTTGAAAGCACAAGCAAGAATAATCCAATCAAAGTCAATAGAAATTATAAAAAACCCTTTGAATGACATATTGTTTTATTATAGAGTATACAAGTGCGTTATAGTAGATAACGGGAAATCTCTTAATTCTGCAACGATTACTTTCATGATGAAAGACCAGCTAGGTATTAATGTTTTTAAAGTCCCGCCCTACAAGAGTTCTGTACATGGCCAAGTTGAAAGATTTCATTCCACCCTTTCAAAAATTATGAGATGCTAGAAAACAAAGCAGTTAAATCGGACATTTGAAGATCTATTGGAGCTATCTGTCTACGAGATAAATTATTCAATACATTCCGTAACAAAAATTCGTCCACTAGAAATATTTTCCGGCAGAAACGTGACCACAGACATTGAGCAATATGATATAAGCAGAGAGAATAATATAAAAAAACTAAAACAAAATCAAGCAACGAACGCACATACATTTACCATTACATTCTATAAAGGAATAGGGAAATTACAGACATCATCCATAAATTTAATTTACTTAATAGATCTTAAGCAAATAGAAATTGAACTCCTAAAAATCCGTGAGCGCACCATAGAAGATCTTAAAACAAGCTATCTCTTTCATACTCTAACTCATGAAATAGTACAATCACTCTCTGCATTAAACGCACTCACTTTTCAAGTCCTCCGAACTAGATCAATAAATTGAATTGGATCAGCTTGGAAATTCGTTGCAGGAAATCCAGATAATGATGATCTATTGTACTAATGATATAAAATAATCTCAATAGCCTTATTATAAACAATAACGACCAAGTCATTATAAATAAACAACTACAGAATAAAACTAACAATTTTATTACAATCTCAAATATGCTAAAAAAATACGATCAAGAAAGACAATTTGTTTAATAATGAAGTACTTGTAACAACAAATCTACAAAAGCAAGTCAGACTAATAATAGAAGAAATATTAAACGTTAAATACGCAATTCAATGGGCAAATTGAAAATAATAAATACTTTACTTATAAATGAAATAGAACTACAAGAAGCCCATACAATTTTGAAAAAAAATAATATTATAATATATAACAACTTCAACTGAAGAATAAGTCTTACATAACAAAACAGCAATAGTTTACATTGTAAAAATTCTGGAATTAGAACCAATCAACTATGAAATATTTTTTTCCGAAGATTCCAATTGCAAAATATCCAATAATATAAAAATTTGTGTGAAATATGTTGCCATTAACCTAAGCGATACAAAATGTGTTTCTAAATTAATGGAAAGTAAATAATGGCTCTGTGACTTTACTAATGCAGATCATATCCCGGACATCGAAGAGATTGACAACAGCTTAATCTTACTTAACAACTTTAACGGCAGTTTTATGCAAAGCAATATAACTCGACACATGAAAGGAACATACCTCAGACACTATTGGAACAACAAGAAATTCAACAACAAGGAGAAAACTGTATCGAAACCCGGAGCAACATTCATCCAAATGACACCAATAGATTTAGATCGTCTTCAAGTACTATCATTGGAATCTCTACAGCACTAAACATAAAAAAGAAAACAATTATACCAAAAAAAATACAGATTTCTCCTCGAACCGCATTGTTATAATTTTCCTAATGGCGTTTATTATACTTGTAGCAATAATTGTAATACAATTCTGTATAAAACCTAACGAAAAACTAATCGTACAAGTTGAAAAAGATCCGACACAAATCACTTATAAAACAAACAATGTTCCAAGATCTGTATAAAACCTAACGAAAAACTAATCGTACAAGTTGAAAAAGATCCGACACAAATCACTTATAAAACAAACAATGTTCCAAGATCCATACAGCCACAATTTAACAACATACCATATGTTTAATGCCTGCTTGGTTACAAGTAGGAATTTGCGGAGAGAGAGTTAACACAAAAAAAAGTCGCGTGCAGCACAGTACATGTGATAGAACTGAATACTTTTTTAGCGATTCATTGATAGTGAGAGTGAGAGAAAGAAAGAGAGAGAGAAAGAGCTGTACTGTACATATTACAGGGATAATCGAAATAATAAGATGTGGTATACAAATTTAATATTTAATTAATTTCTTTCTTAAATTGGTTTATTATCTTCAGTCGTAGCAGGTATAAGTTAGCGGATATTATGACTTTTGGTAACTGAAGTATAAAACAGTCTAAATGGTGTGGATATCTGGATATCAATCGTCGTTCTTGATTTATGGCACAAACAGTCACCGACGCAAACCCGTGTCAGCTGATACGACCTATCTTATGAGAGCGCAATGTAATCGTAATGTGTCGTCACCATCGGTTTTACCGTCCGATTCTATAGACCGTATGGTAGGATAGCCGCGAAAATTGGATTTATTCCGTAGAAACGAGTGAGCTGAGAGTGAGAGAGCAATCTCATGCAACGCAAGGTTACCGATCTCGATATTTTGTAGGAATTAAAAAATGAACTTGAATATGCATGAAATATTCTTAAAATAACTCAAAATCACAGTCGAATACACATATTTATAAATAGGTAAAATATTTCTAATACTTGGATTTTAGTTTTGAACTTTAAAATTGTGGAAAATTATAACTAAAAAACTAAATGTGTGGAAAATCGTGTATACAAATAGAACAATGGCAACCTTGTTGAAATAAAAGCAGAAGAGACGACGAAAAAATGTTTCAATAATTACTTAAATAAAGTAAAAAAGAATGTTGTAAGTAATCAACAAATCGTTTTATGAGTTCGTCAACTTCAAACGAAGGAGATCCAAATTTCCGTCCGCGATGAAATACAAATCTATCATTTCAAGTGACAATGATATTATTTATATCCAATATGTTTGCAGAATTTTTCAAGTCAAACTACTATGATAATTCTTCCAAAACTTTTTCTTATTAGCACGTGCTGTCTCGAATACTTTAATTAACGCTCCAATTATTTCTGAAGAAGACTCTCTTTTAGTTACAGCCCAAACATGATACCCTCATAGTGCCAAATATATTTATTTGCCTTTGACAAGGATATTTAATTCCTCTCTTAAACACGGTATATTTCCTTCAATATGAAAACAGTAATTTATAATTCTTTAGCATAAAAGTGGATTTAGATCCAACATTGAAAACTATAGAGGTATCGCAAAACTATCAGTTACACCTCAACGATTTGAAGCTATCATCACTGACCATATAACCTTTTCGATTTCTCCGTTAATTTCCTCATCTCAGCATGAATTTCGTAAAGGGAAATCGACTCTAACAAACATGCCTGTTGTATACACAGACTTTAGCAAAGCTTTCAATAAAGTAAATCTCTCGATTCTCATACATAAACTTGATCTGCTGGGCTTTCAGTCAAGATTTCTTCAATGGGTAGCTTTGTATCTTTATAATAGAACACAACGAGTGATATTTGAGGATACTCCTTCAGATACAATTATTGTTTCTTCAGGTGTTCCGGTAGTTATCTTGGCCCGATTCTGTTCTTGTTGTTTATTAACGATATCTCTTCAGTAACAGAATTCTCAAAAAATGTATTATACCCTGACGACGTAAAGCTTTTTAAATCATACTCTTCAACTGAGGTGTCTGTTGCAAACGGACTTAAACAATTTGGTTGCATGATGTGATAGAAATGATTTGCCATTGAATCTCAATAAATGTAATACTCTTCTGATGTAATAACACACCATATTCTGGAGCAAGTTTTTAACTATGTTGATTTGGGAGTTAATATGGACCCTAACCTTAATTTTAGTCTTCATATTGATACCATGGTCTTGAAAGCAAAAGCTGTCCTCAGTTTTGTTAAACGTTGGTCTAAAGAATTTAGAAATCTTTATATTACTAAAACACTTTATACAACTTTGGTTAGACCTATATTGGAATATGGCTCTGTTGTATGGAACCCTAACTACCAAATCCATTCTGACAAGTTAGAGTCTGTTCAAAAACAATATTTACTTTTCGCCTTAACGCATTTCCGATGGGATTCTAGGGTAAGTCTACCTCCATACACTAGTCGTTTAAAACTTATTAATCTACCTATAGTTTCTAGTCGTAGGGAAATGCTTGGCATAATATTCTTATTGAAAATCTTGAATGGAATAGTTTGCAGTATTTTTCTCCTTTCTGAAATTAAATTTAATACCCCGTTTCGCTTTTCGAGGCGGTTTAGACCTTTACTATTAAACTGAAAGCAAAGCGTACATTATGGCATAACGTTTTTTTCTGTGCTTTGTTGTTTCAGTATGAACTATCACGTAAAGCAAGAAAAGTTGTATGGGAATTGGCCTGTAGTGTCGCGTAGCCGAACCGCACAAAACATTTGCAAAAATTTGCTAAAAAGGAATGACAGAAAAAGTCGACTTGAGTTGCTGGACTTTTTTCGCTCGTGTGAATGCACGGAGCAGAATTTGCCGATAGTGAGCGATAAAAGAGTTCCCATGCGAAAACCTTCTGTGCCTATCAATCGACGAAACGGCTGACGTACGAGGCCTCTTTGCAGCAACCATTATTGTAAGGATTTTACATCAAGATAAAGACATAAGCTCCATAGTTAAAACGTATGTATCCTAATATTGCGCTTACCAATATCAACATGAAAAAACGTTAACTTCGGCTGCACCGAAGCTGTAATACCCTTCACAGGTGCATATTTTATAACATAAAAAAGTATAAAAAGACCTTTATCTTGAATTTGATCGTTCAGTTTGTATGACAGCTATATGCTATAATTACCCGATCTGAACAATTTTTTCGGAGATTGCATTATTGTCTTGAAAAATAATCCATGCCAAATTTCTTAAATATATCTCGTCAAATGACAAATCTTTCCATACAAGCGTTTGATTCCGATCGTTCAGTTTACCATATATGGCAGCTATGTGCTATAGTGGTCCGATAGCGGCTGTTCCAACAAATGAGCAGCGTCTTGGGGAGGACAGGACATGTGCAAAATTTCTGTTCGATATCTACAAAAGTGAGGGACTAGTTTGGGTACAGACGAACATGGCTAAATCGACTCAGTTCGTCACGCTGTTCAATTATTATACTCGTTTGTTTACTTTGTGGGATCTCGGACGTTTCTTTTTGGGTGTTACAAACTTCGTGGCAAACTTAATATACGCTATTCAGGGTATAAAAAGATGAGGTTGAAGACGGCAAAATATTATTGTGTATATTTTGTAGAATTTCAATAATTTCTTAAAGATCTAAATGATGGTGACGCTTCAATAGCTTTAAATTCAATTGAAGCTCAGTTAGCCTATATACACTTTCTTGTTTGAAATAATAACTGAATTGAAAAAAATCAAAATCATTGTCAAAACAAGTGTAACTGATAGAGGAGGTTGTTACAATTGGGGGTGAACTTAGTCGTAAAATCAAAGAGAAATTGGATATTATTGTATAAAAAAATTAAAGCTTTACAGAAATTATAGACATTTTGTACAATTTTTATTTATTTGGATTGCATTTGGATCTGTAATGGATTTTTTTAAACTATCTAATTTAATAAAAAAAATTGTATAATACTAAAAATTAATATTTATATATTTCTTTGTTGATTATAAACTTATAAAAAACATGCAATCTTATTAAATGCAAGCAAATTAAAAATTTTATTACATATTTGATTGTTTATAGAGTATATTTTTGATTTTTTAGTGCATATTATATGCGCCTATTTTCAATGTTTTAGTGCATAAATATCTAAGCCCTAGTTATGATAACGGAGGTTAGGAAAGGTAAGCGCAATAGTGTTCAAAAATAAGGTTCTACATAGATATAAATCCACTTTCTTTTCAATATTTATATGTACAGACAAGGTTTGTTCAAAAAGTATCACGAGTTTTAAATTTTCGCGGGCTACGTGTATTCGATTTTCGATTATATTGTTGCGTTATTTAGGTTCTCATATCCCTTACTTATGCTGACAAGGTCGGTCGTTTTGAATGTTTAGTTAATTTTGACAGCTGTTTTGCTTGGACGTGTTTTGGTTTGTCTTCGATTTTGATTTATTCCAAAAAATGTATCGAATGATTTGTATAAAATTGTGTGTCACTTGCTGTGTAGGATAAAATATAATTTTAAATAAATTTGACGAGTAAAGTGTGCAATCAAAGTAATATAACCTGATCTTGGCTACAAATGCACTGCAAGAAACTAAAATATATCTTCAAGATTTTAGAAGTGATATACATAGGTTTTGAAAAAATGTTGGTAGAGGCAAGCGAATTCTCAGAAGAAATAAACGTACCACCAACATTCGAATCAGAACCGACACCAAATCGCTTGAGAAAACAGAAAAGTCAGTTCAATTATTATGAGAGGGAAAATAGCCAATTCACGAAGCTTAGCAAAATTTTAAAATTAATTTCTATTTTGCCATTACTGATACTGCATTGCCTTCTATCGATGAAATATACGATCAGTTGAAACAAGCTACTAAAATTTGTGAATTTTTATTTTATATCGATCAGTTGCAAACTTTTACATACATATCCAATTTTTAGCATCGTAAAAAATTTGAAATGTTATTAACTCGCGGTGGATTGACTGATATAGAGGCAACCGATTTATGCAACGAAGTATTGGCAGAAAAATTGCTCATAACAGCTCACAACAGACATTTTAGATCATATTTGTTCAAACGAATTAATAGATATCGCTCAAAATTTTGAACGAATTACAATCAAATTTGGCATTTCATTAAATTATATTATAGGTCATAGACTAAATTAGTTTTATAGATTTATTTTACTTCCCGTTAGCGAAAGTTTTGTTAAAATAATCCTCAAATAACACATATGTTATCTGACAAAAACTCAATCGAAGAGGCTAAATATAATATATTGAGATGATGTGCAAAACCTCAACCACAGGATCGGAATTCATTACATTAAAGAATATGGTTTGGACCAAGTTCTCAACCAATTCTATTCATATTAAGCTCTAAATCACATCATTTTTAAGAAAGCTTGTCCACTTAAATTCTTTAAAATATCATACATTTTGACCAACTGACGGCAGGTGGAAAGTCGGAAATCACTATATAAGGGATATTGGGGCAGAAAAGGTCTGAGTTGATTGCACAAACTTTTAATATTATGCAGGAATATTCGAGAACATATCTTCCCACTATTTAATAAATATATAATTCATACACTGACCGACATACATATTCAGCATAAGGTTTGTCAGAATTCATTATATGTACTATATAAGAGATTGGGCAATTCGTGGACCAATTTCATATATTTTCGGCATTAAACTTTAGTATATCCAATATTAAACGTTCAGTAAATTTTGGTAAAATATTTTCCATATATAGATATATCAGTATAAAAACAATTATTAGATGTATGGGAGATAGGGGTAGCATTGACCCGATATTATTTATTTTTGGCATTACTACACATTATTACAAAAAGAGATACTCTCTTAGTTTTATTACGGTGCCTCATATACCAACACCAATATATAAGTTAACCGGATGATTGAAAATCATGATATTAATTTTATGGGGTCTAAAGCAAGTGTTCACCTGACTTTTTCATTTTATGCACACAGATGCACCGTTTTTAGAATACCACTCTCTCTCAATTTTATTAAGTCAACGCATATATTTGCCTATATATGCGGCAAAAAGTCAGCTGGAAGTTCGAAAATCTTTCTATTAGATATACGGGGCTAAGATAATTATTGACCCTATTCAACCTCTCTGAATTTCTATAATTTATTTCACAGATTGAAGAGATTTTCGATAAAAACTGGGATCCACATATTCGGCATCCGAATTGAAAAATGTTTGGTCTTCAGGTGCAAAGTTTTCTTCAAATTCATTGATTGTTTCTTGATTTGTATACTGGAATGTGATAGAACCAGAAAGAATTTGAAATTGTGTTATATGGATAATATTCCCTACCGAATTTGATTGAAATCAGTGGGGTATGTCCGGAGATATGGGTTTTCACTTAAATGTGGGCGGTGCCATGCCCATCGTACTACATTGAAATCGGTTTCTATAAAGCTTTCGGTGTAATATTTTATACCTCTGGCGCATTTATTTATAGAATTATCGCACTTTTAGTAGTTTTTAACAAAATCGTTAGATGGGGAGTGGGCGGGGTTATAATCCGAATTCACCCATTTTCACTGAGTGTGTAGGAATTCTAGAGAGATTTGGTCTGAGTGACATTAGTTAGTATAACTTGAACATTTTAGAAGATATGATAATTAAACTTATTAGATGGCGGAGCTACACCGAGCTTTTAAAATACTTATACTATTTTTGAACCAAAGATGACCCTCCCTAATGCAGTATATCACACTTCACTCCCAGCAAACTCAGCACGAAGTGCGATATTATTCAAAAGCAATATTGAACACTGCGAGGAAGATCCGATTAAGACGGAAGAAATTTCAGTTAAAATGCACAAACACCCATTATTTTTTACTTCTCTGTATAGTCCGCCTAGACATAATATAAAAATAATTTAATTAAATTATAATTAAAAAAATATGACGAAAGGTACATATGAGTGTCGACTTTAACACAACGTAAACTAATTGGGGATCTCAAAGGCCGAGAACTTCTCAAAGCTATACAAGCAGTTGGATACAACATTGTTTCTACAGGTAGACCCACTTATTGGCCTACAGATAGTAGGAAATTACCAGACCTTCTTGACTTCTTTATAGTCAATAAACTACCGAAAATCAACTTAACTATTAAAGATAGCTCAGACCTAAGCTCTAAATACTCACCAGTATTCTAACCCTGTATGCAAAGCCAATAGTTTCGGCCGACAAGCCTACGTTATGTAATAAACATACTAATTGGTATAAATTCAAGAGTATACTGAATAAAGTCGACTCTAAGCTTAAACACATTTTGACAGGTATTGACTTGAACTGTAAAGTTGAAAATTTCACAACAATTATTCTGCTGCGTGGAAGAGTACAGCAAATATTCGCGTCTAAGTGGAAACATATATTTTAGAAAGTATCCATAAAAAGCTCAAATTTCCACGGAGATGGCAGCAAACTAGGTCTTCTGCTCTCAAAACTTAACTTAATAAATGTACAGCGCAACTAAGGACACAAATTAAACAGTTTAAAATTTATTCATTTAGAACTTATCTGGCTAAACTTACAGCTGATAAATTCACTGAGTATTTTCTCTGGATTGCTGCAAGAAATATGAATAAAGAATTAAAACATGTCGCACCAATAAAACTAAACGAAACTACATGGGCCAAAACGAATAAACATAAATCTGCTGTATTTGTAAATCATTTGAAAACTATATTTACGCCCAACGATTGATATGAGATAAACTGTGAAAATTGTTGGTTGGATCCATACATCAACATTCCTCCAGTTACTAGTAGAGAAGATAAAAATGTTATCGGGGAGACAAGGCTCAAAAAATCACCTGGTTTCGATATAATAACCGAAGAAATATTACGCCATTTACCAAAGAATTGTATAAAGAAGCTCGGAAACATTATAAGCTGTGCTTTATAGCTAAGATACGTCCAATCGCTATGGAAAGTGGTTAAAGTCATAATAATACCTAAGCCGGGTAAACCATTACACGATATTATATCATATAGGCCCATATCGCTGCTGCCAGTTTTAAGTAAAATCTTTGAGAATGTACTCATAATAGGCTCAAGCCAATAATAGATCGTAAACACCTCGCTTCCTCCTAAAAGATAGATACTTTCGCATTAAACAAGAGGATTCATGCTCTAATTTGCAACCGATAGAAGCAGGTGTTCCCCAGGGAAGCGTGTTGGAGTCAATGCTTTATTTGCTATTTACCAGTGACATCCCTACTGACCCCAAGTTATGTAACAGCGACATTTGCGGATGACACAGCATTGTTAGCAGCTGGAGAATCAACCTCAGTATCTACTCATCGAGTGCAAACAGCATTCAATGCAATTATTAAGTGGGCATTTAAGTGGCGCATCAAATTAAACAACTCCAAATCAATTCACTTCGACTTTACATTCAAAAAATCGGCATATCGTCCCATTTATATAAATAATACTCCTATACCACTTCATAACAGTGATAAGTACCTAGGTATCACCTTAGATGCTAAGCTTTGCTGGAAAGAGCATGTATAAAAAATAGAAGTAAGCTTGATATGAAATTTGCTAAACTTTTCCACCTAGTTGGAAGGATATCCAGTTTATCAGTCTTAAACAAGTTGTTGATATACAATCAAGTTCTAAAGCCAGTCTGAGCCCACGGAGCCCAACTATGGGCAAGAAGCCTTTCAGCCTAGCAAGAGAACAGTAATAGCAAATGTATTCCATTAACATTTAGCTTTTAAGTATTTTATTTATATTTTAATTTGAAAGGATTGTTTGTTTGTAGTTTGTTTTTATATACTAAGTACAATTGTAAAAAACAAAAAAAAAAAACATGTTTTAACTTTCACGCATGACACTTTTACTAGCATGACATACTTATTGGACACTTTCCAGTAAGAAACTCTACTACTGCGACAAGATGAACTTTGCTAAGGGCAAGTAATTGGGAAGGTCTTCTGTTTTCTAATCTAGACCGCGTTTTACCGAGCTCCACTATGAGCTACTCACATACCTGAAAGATGCTGCAATTCGTAGTAGTACGTCTACCGCCACCTTAATAGAAGCCCCGTCTGGCTACAGTGGTCCTAAAACTAAGATAAACGGAGAGCTCTTTACAGAAAAATCCCGCTCCTAGCTTCTACCCATGCGTGAAAATGTGAAAAAGCTCACTGCGCCTCTTTTCAAGCGACTTCTCCACATCCACATATCCTTCGTCCGTATGTGAGCAGAGAAAAAGCCGCCACGAGTGACCTTTGTAATGCAGTGACCCAAGTTTTCAGGAATGTACTTGAAGGAGGAGAGAATTTCGGCATGACCTTTTTCGGACAACTTCATATACCCAGCTTTCCTGAGCCTTAGAGCACACTTTGCAGCAATACACTTGCCGGCAATGTCCATGGTAAAAATGGTATTGAGTGCTATTATTGATGTAGTCCGTAGTGCTACTTAGCAAGTGTCGACTTTTCGAGCGCACCTCACTTGATAAGTAAACCATAGAACCTTATTGGCTTGACTACGGTTTCATAGAGACCAAAACACCACCTTTAGTCGGAGTCCCCACCTTTTCCCTCCTTTACAGCAATATAAGGCAACCGATGCCTTCCATACTCAATGTTTGGCCTTCTTAAAGCTTTCTATCAAGGATGAGCCCTAAGTATTTCACCTTATCTACAGGTTGAATACGTGAACCTCCGAGAGAGAGTCTACAATCTTATAATAAAACCATTTCAGTTTTACTTGGGTTGACGTGGTGGTATTTAGAAATTTTTCTTTAACCATAAGGGTAACGTCGATGCCATCAGTGCACGGGGACCTGAAAGGTTTGAATGACTTCACCGCTCAGGTCGATGAAGTTCGTTCAAAAGGTCCAAAAAGGTTGTTCATCCTTCTCGAAGCTCCCCCAGTGGCACTTCTTTAGCGGAATATTTCAACGGAAAAGGAGCATCCAGTTATAGTTTCAACGCCTCCTCGCCGCTCACGGTCCAACCACTATCAGCATTTCTCAGGTACCCCATAGGAGCAGGATTTTTCGCTAGAATGCATATCAGAGGGCTCTCTTGGCTTCGTCGACTCGGACTTGTATATAGACAGTCCTGCCTTATACGGATTCTAATCGTCATTAGAGCTATCTCTACGGGCTTTATTGAGAAGTTTTATGGTCGAAGACTCGATCTCTGTTAGCTGTCCACCAAAGGGGTTTCCCTTTAACTTTCTGAGTTTACAGAAGACAGGAGCTTTCAAGAGTAGTCCTACACTCAGAACTGAAAACGTCGACGAGGTCAACAATCATGTTTTTGGATCGACAATTGCTTCCCATTTTCCCACTATCCCACAATCATTCCACGCAAAAACTCACCATCTTGAACTCTCCAATAACTTTCCACTTGTTTTGTATTCTATATTTAATTGCCGTTAATAGCATTTAAATAATGTCGCAGTTTTTTTAGGTATACAGAATGTGCCAATGGAAATAGGAAATTTGTTCCTATTGTATTATAAACAGCTTTTAGACTTTTTGTTGAGCTATCAATAAAAAGGCACCATTCCGTTGTATGATAAACCTCTCACGCCATAACAAAAACAGAGTCCATCTTCCTTACTGAAGAAACAAAAAACTTTTGAATGAAAAAAAAGACACTGTTATCGAAGAAGTAACAGAAAAAAAAAGTTCTAATGTTATTCAGTATTGTAACTCAACAACTGATTTTAATAGAATCGACTATTTTTTGCAAGTAAATTTTGTGTGTCCACTTATCAGAGGATCTGATCTCAAAACTAAGCAGTTAATACCTAAGCCCTGATTTGTAGCAATCCGAGAGTTCTTTCGTATGATGCAGACGATACATCTTAACGTCCTTATTCCTTGACTGAGCAGCTCCTTCAGAGAGCTCTCCAATTGAAACCAATACATACTGAATGGCATCGGGAGCGTGATTCAAAATTTTATGTACTGAAGGAGAAAGATAATAACAGGAATACATGGATGTTAGTTCTCTTGCAGTACCTAGATAAATTTTCTAAATTTGTATTAATAATTAAAATATAATTGGATCATTTGAAGATCCACTACCACCGGTTTTTGGTTTGTCGATAATTAAACCAATTTTTTTCGAAACTCGCTCTGAATAATTTGCTTCCTTCTTGGAAAACGTTCTTTTTCTTTTAATCTTCTTATTTGTTTATAATATTGTGTATAAAATTTGTTGAAGTCTATAAGAAACGTATTGGTAATGGAGACAATCCAATTTCGTAGCGATCTCTTCGAACTTCTTTCTGTAAGAAATTGTCAATATCGTTCATCTCAGTAGGTTTGGCTTGGCATATGTAACACTTTGCAAATGAGGCTTTAGTTAAGGCATTGCAAACGGTGCCATCCACCATATTTAATTGAAGAATATGATCGATATAGAATTTTCGTTAGGTAGCTGTTTTGAAAACAGTGGGAGTCAAAATTCTTGGAACAAAACATACACGTACACAAGAACGTATGCGTACATACACACATACATATACATGCACATATAAGCAAGACAACACAAAACTGCTTGTTAGAAACATTAGCACAAAGAGGTACAAAAAGTGGCGGTTGAATTTAAGAAGTTAGACTAAGAAAACATTAACTAATATGAAATAAATGTTTTATTTGAGGGCATGACAGGGATCACAACATTTAATCTAACTTAAATCAATAAATATAGAAAATTAAACCACTCGACAGGTCACTGAAAGAACAATAATTATAAAACAATAGGTAAACGAGTCATTTAAAAAAATCACTTAGTTAAATTGTCTGTACCTTTATTTTAAATATTTGTTATAATTTAAGTAATTTAAACGCGATTAAATATCTAAATTTAACTTTCTTATGAGGACCAAATTTAAAACTCTATTCACTGCACAATACGCTTGGTTTTATTGTCTCTTTTCTTTCTATATTCGTAGAATGTATGACTGGAACTGACCAAAAACGAATTTGCCGTTTATTTTATTGTTATTTTAAGAAATAGTTTTCATACTAAGAGTAGCAAATTTCAGAATATTATTTTATATTTTTCTCAACTAATAATAACACAGGTCAACAAAATAAATTCTTTGTTTTGCGCAAGGTTTTACTCTATATATTGGAAAGGGCAATTACAAATCGTAAATATTTGTTTTTTAAGCAATTATAGCGATTCGACCTTTTTTGATTTTCGCGCCCATATAACCAATACAAAATGTCTTCGAGATGTTGTAAACGAGACGCTGACTTGTTTTGCTGTGTTTGCAGCGAATTTATTAAAAGGAGAAAGAAAAGTATTATTTAAGTAAAAATTTAAAGATCTACCTGTCAGGACAAAAAATTTGCTCCACATGTGTCATGAAACGCTTGCAGATATATTCTGGATAGTGAGTTTATTTCCTCTTGTTTTACACAAATTATTAAATATTTTGACAATATTAATTAGGTTGTAATATTATAGGTTTTATTGCCGGCTGGTACCGCGGTGAAAAAAGAGCAATGAAGTTTATAGTGCCTAAAAGTTGGAGGGATCTTTCAAATATTTGAATTTTTTTCCAAAACTTTCAGAGGCGAAAAGAAAAGCTGGAATCTTTGTATGCCATCAAATCAAAAAAATGTGGAAAACGGTTGGCCTCAAGGGCCATCCCTGCAACTTCCCTCTAATTTCATACGCTAACGTTCAAATTTCGCTTTTTTCACTGCTTTTGAGCTCTACGAAATTTTTCGTTTTCGATATCTCGCAAGTAAATCAACCGATGTGTTTTTTCAAGGTTTAGAACTGATTAGTTTTTGGTGTCGATCGGTCAAGTCGTTTGGAAGAAATTCGAAAAAAACGAATTTTCAAAATTTTTATTTTTGAGATTTCTCAAAATCTACTGGTCCGATTGGGTCCAAACTCACACGAAAGTGCAATGAAACCCTTTGGAATGCCGTTTAGTTTATTCAAATCGGTTGAGCCGTTTAAAAGTTATAAGAGGGTCACATACATCCACACACACACACATACATCCACACATACATACAGACATACGGACATCATCGTAGAAATGTTCGGGGAAGCTTCCTCGACCCTCAAAACGTCGAGATCTGTTGAGAACTCGATTTTTGCAAAATGGGGTGAAACCAATATCTTCCCGGTTTTTAGAAAATTTTCAATTTTCTTAGCGGGAAGTTAAAAAAGTATGGATTGTGATATTTTCCCGAAGTTACATAGCAATGAGGAGAAAAAAGCCTAAAACAGCTTTAAGGCAGTAGTGCATGGTTTCCTTGGACACCATAGGGCTGACAATTATGATGAGCTGACATTATTACGAATTTCTCTATCATCGGATGTAAAATGTCTCGAAGGACGCTCAATACTCATTTAGAAAAATTTAAATATAATATGGAAGCTTATTTTAAAAGAGAAATAATAAGGCGTAAAAATGCTGTTGACTGGTGTAATTGATAGGCGTATGTAGGGAATGAGCCTTATGAAAAAATTAATGTGTGTGCTTTTAATAGATGAAATGTTGTATTTCGTGGAGTTTCAGGGTTAAATAAGAATGTATACCTCTTACTGTTGCTACTCTTATTTTAAAGGATAATGTAGCAATTGCTGTAAAGTTATAAGGAACCTCAAAATGCCATAGATCGGCAATATCGTAATAAGCGTAAACAGCAAGAGTACGGGACAAATTCACATTTAAAAGAAAATCGGAGCATTGTCCAATTTATTACTGGCACTAGATTACAAAGCAAATAATTATTAATTAAATCATTAAATATTAAACAAAATTAAATCGGAAAAAATATATGTATCGTCAAAATATTGTTTTCAAGAATAGTGTGTCGGTTTTTTTTAAATTCCCCTATATTAAAACTGTGTTATTCGAATTCAAATCGATCAGGCGGCTTGGATAATAAGAAATTTCATAAAAAAATTGTCACCAATTTTTTCCTTTCTCATGCTGCAGTATGCAATGACAAAACGAGTTCAAGTGGCTCAACTTAAGAAGTTTGTGAGATATGTATATAAAATTTATTAGAGAGCCGGGAAACACCCAAATTTCAGAAATTTTTACACCACACTAGGGGTCATAATGAACATGTTTTGGCCATATCAAATTTTAAGTTTATAGTCATCGAACATGAACGATTCGCCATGAAGTAAATTAATACAGAAGTTCCAAACAGAAATGTTTAAAGAAATAACGTGTACATTCGTAGTAAAATTATTCACAAGATCTTGATATTCTTATAGTAAAGAAAAGTAGTGGAAAGCAAAATAAAATACCAACTTAAAGCAGAGAATGTTAATGTATAGAGAAGGCGCAAATGTTAGCTGTACTAAAATGTAAATTATTATAAGGGAACATCGAAAAAGCGCAGGGTCGAAAATAAAATTACACCACTTCAAAAGAAACCTTTGTCTTTTTATAAGCGAACTCAACAAACTACACCACTCTAAGAAGGAACCAAGAAAATTTGTACCACCTTATAAGGGAACGACAAATGTATGTATGCGCAGACATAAGCACAAAAAGAAATCATAGAAACTAAAGAACATTTATATATTAAGAGAAAAATTAAAAGTAAATTAAAGCAAATTTATTAAAAAGATTTATAAAAATTGAAATAAAAATAAAACTAAAACTTTGATAAGGTTTAGACTCAGGCAAACTATTAGATATAATTTGCAATAAAGAGCTGTGCTATACAAGTAGCACCAAAAACACCAAGTGGACAGTGTAGTCTAATCCGAGAGTTCAAACAGCTATCCTTGTTCCAAATGACCAATTTGTATGTGAATTTTCACGAAATTGCCTTTCCTTCATTCACATGTTCAAATATATTCGTATATACGTATGTACATATGTAAGTATGCCCCTCAATATGAATTTTGTAAAAAATCCGCACCAACCAAATTTTCAATTTACAATTGAAATGCCACTTATAATTCTACTCCCCTCGCATTTGCATGTTGCTCACAAGCTGCTTTCTCACGACGATGCTAAAAATAAAAAATTTAATAAATTGACCGATGTTTTCTTCAGAAAGGAGAATTGGGAACATGGCCTATTAGCGACCTAAAGTATAGAATTATTTTTTTTCATATTATACTTTATTTACTTATTATCCTTATTCATAGTTTTTCGATTTAGCTTATTTTATCTAAATTCATTGGCAAGAAAATGAAGCCCAATCGGTAATCGTAGAATTTCAAAAGCGCATAAGTTCAATAGCAAAGCGATGCAAAAAGACCGACATTGTCGCAAAATTGGCAATTCAAACAAATTTTGCCAACTCCGCGACGATGCCCAAAATTCGGCGTAAATATGTATGCGAGCTCGTATTTATGTATGTTTGTCGACAAAGTTGTCATTTGGTTTCTTTCAACGTTTTGTCAGAACTCAATTTTGGCTCCGCCTCGCCTCCACGCGAACTCGCCACCATGGACAGAGGCGTTTCAACGGAGGATCTGTATCATATTATTATATTGCTGAATTTTTATACAGAAATACTGATATCTTAGGACCTATTTACGTACGGTTATAATAATAACCTAAAAATATAAAAATAAAAATTCAAACTTATTTTAATGTTTTTAAAATAAATTCGATTGATAAAAATATATCTGAAATATCATATTCATGCAACGCACAAAAATCTGTTAAAGAATTTATCTATTAATTAGTTATTTTATTTTAAGTTCTGGGGCTTTAACCAATAATCGTCTTAAATAATTTGAAGGATTATTGTAAATTACAAAAATTATGATTTTTTTTGTCAAATTCAATTTAAGAACATTCTTTGTGTCTATTTATAGCCTTTTCCCCGTTTCAATCATTGCGTGGTGTATTTCTAAGGTTCGATAGTATTTTTCGATGTTCTTGTTCTGACAAAGAAGCGTGAGCAAGCGGACGTGTCAGATGTGGTGATTTTTGTGGTGTTAACAATATGTTCTAAAAAATTTTAAATTTGGAGAGAAAGTTTACTGCGTTATTGACACAGTTTAAATTAATTATTTTAATAAAAATAAAAGTGGTAAATAGCATAAAAAACAAAAATCAAGTGAACAAAAAATGTGCTTGCGTAAATAAGTGCAGCAGCAACAACAACAGCGCAAGTGGTCTGAAAACAATACGTAGCGCAATTAATAGACTCAACTAGCTGGATGTACACACACAAGAAAAACAAAAAAACAGAGAATAATAATGAAAGCAGTACAAAAGAACGAATAAGGGGTGATTGGAAGAGACGGCGCAGAGCAAAGTGCGGTGAAAATTTTTGCAGCAAAATGCAAAAGTGCAAGCAAGAACAGGGACGAAGCTGCGCAGCTTGGTGATAAGTGTGACGAAACTTTTAAGTGTCATTCAAATATGAAAATTCCTAAAATTGTAATTTGCATTATATGTGAATGTGTTTATCACGAAGGTGACTTCAACAGATTTAAAAAAGGTTTTTACGTGGGTAAGCGATTGATTGTGTGTCCGGATCATGGTGATGTAAACATAACCTCATCCGACCACGCCACGCTTGATGAAAACTCAAGAAAAATAATAGCATATATAAAACAGCACGAAAAAGAAGATCTTAAGTTATGTTTGAGCAGCAGTGTAATGTTAGATACATCAAGCTCACAAGATCTTCTCAATAAAACAGTGAGAAACAATGAGAATGAACAGCTCCTGAATGTCAAGGTTGAAATAGAACTGCTACGTGATTTAAATCAAGAATTGAAATCTAAAAACAAATTATTAACTGAATTACTGGAAATAAATAAAGCAGAAGTAAACAAATGTAAGTCGTACGCGGAAATATTAAAAGAGAATAAGAAAAAAAGAGTGTTTGAAAAAGTTCCAGCGATTGTAGTTAAGACCAAGAATAAAGAAACGGATAAAAACTATGCTCAACTAGTTAAAAAAAATATTTCTACTAATACAAGTGCTCAAATAAAAAATATGTGATAGTTAAGTGTAAAAGCAAGCAAGATGTCTCAAGAACCAAAGACCTACTGACTGAAAAACTAGGTGAAAATTTGAAGTGGTACTGGAGAAAATGAATGCTCCCAAAATCAAAATTTTTGATATAGAAAGTGACATGAGCAAGGAAGAACTAATTGATGATATTTGTAACAGAAACAGCGCCTATTTCGATGGTGACTTTAAAATTATAGCTGACTTTACTAATGGTAAGACAAACGTAGCTATGTTGGCCATAAGTGCTGTCGTGTGTTTAATGTTTTTGACTTGAGTATGTGCTTTCGATGTGGCCGGACCAATCATAGCCGCAAAAAATGTAACAATGAATTAGCTTGTCTAATTTGTGCTGGAAAGCATGATACTAGAGAATGCACCAGCACCATAAAATCATGTATAAACTATGTTTATTACAATAAACATTTTAATAAAAACAACCCCACTGATCATGCGGCAACGGATATCAGCACATGCGCATACCTCAAATTCAAATACAACACATTGTGAAATCAACAGACTATCCTACAATGCCTCAGATTCCGACTCACTTTGGTAAAGTCCTTGAACCAAAGAGGGCATCAACTTAGAACATATAACACAATTTTCTCACCAAAAATGAATAATAATAGTAATCAAGATTTGAATTGTATTATTAGGATTCTGTAGATAATCTAGAAGATTTAAACAAGAAGTTCGCTGTCAGTGACATTCTCATACTTCATATCAAAATCAGAAGTCTCGATGCGAATTTTATAAAACTTGAACTTTTGCTAAAAAGTCTAATATGTAAACCACATGTTATAGTTTAAAGTGAAACGTGGAATTTAATTGAACATAAATTATATTCATTAAATGGTTATAGCATACATTATAATCAAAGCAGTATAAATAAGGCAGATGGAATAATAATGTATGTCTCAAATGCTCTAAAAGACTCCACATCCGTAGATACTATCAGGCGTTGCAATTTTTTCTCTACATGTATAAGTATTAACAATAATTTAAATTTAAAGGTAACTGGAATGTACAGATGTCATGACATCCCTAAGGAGGAATTTATTAACAATTTAAAAATATACATGGATACTAATTCTAAGATTAAAAATCATATATTAGTTAGAGACTTCAATATAAATTTAAATGATGTAGACTATCACTCAGATCTACTACTATCAAGTGTTTTGGATATGAATTATGTACCGTTTTTTAATAATACTACCAGGCCTTATAGTGAGGATGAATCATGTATAGATAATTGATAATTTGTTAAAACAAATATTCCCAACGTAAAATCAATAAAAACACATTATCACTGATCATTATATTTTGTTTTTGTCATTACATACGAATAGCTAAATCATAAAGAACCGAAGAATTATCTCATAATCAATATACTGGAGAAAAATAGTAAAAATGTGGGAAGACATATTAAATATACAGAATCCAAATATTGCTACTAATAGTCTCATAGCTAAAATACAAAATTTGATAAAAAATGCTAATGTAAAACCAAAACACAACAAGCGTAAATTTAAACAGCGTAAAAATTGGATTCCGATTGGCATTATGAAGTCATGTCGTACTAAGTTATTTAATAAAAGGAAAAAAAAAAGATAATATAGAACTAAAGACTAAAAATACTTACTGTAAAAAACTGGACAAAGTTATAAAAATTACTAAGTGTAATTATGAGAGTAATTCGATAAATAGTAAATCTAATTGTAGTAAAGACTTATGGAATTATGTAAATCGTAAATTAGGTAAAAATGTAACGGCATCTAAGATATAGACTACTTAATGGAACATGATGTGAAGATCACTAACCCTTCGGAAATTGCTGATACTTTTGTAAATTTTTTTAGTAATGTGGGTATAGATTTAGCTGCTAAAATGAAAAAAAAGATAACAACACGGTTTATAATATAGAAAATAATGCTTAGTCAATTTAAGCCAACTGATGAACAGTAATTTGAAAAAGTAATCAGAAACCTAAAAGGCAAAGCTGGGGGAGTTGATGAAATTAACACTAAAGTTTTAAAAATAATAAGTAAATTTATTAGTAAACCATTGGAATTTATCTTTAATAACTGTATGACTATAGCAATATGGCCAAATGGAATAAAATGTGCAGAAATCCTACCAATCCATAAATCAGGAAACAAATATAAAACGAATAACTATCGTCCAATATCCTTAATTTCTAATATAGCAAAAGTTTTTGAAAAAGTTATTCAAAAACGAATTTATAACTTCATAACAGACTCAAAAATTATTACGAAAAACCAATAATATTGATAAAAATAATTCAACAGTGATAGCTTTCTTGGATTTAGCAAAAGCTTTTGATACAGTAGATCATGCTTTATTGCTGGATAAATTATATAGATATGGAATCAGAGGAATCGCTGTTGATTTAATTCGTGACTACCTTAAAAACAGATATCAAGTAGTTAAAGTTAACGGGGTAAAAAGCAAATCATATAAAGTTCAAAAAGGGGTGCCGCAAGTTACAATCTTGGGACCACTCCTTTTTATTCTATATGTAAATGATATCTTTAAGGAACTACCTGAAAACTGTTTGGCAGCTTATGCAGATGATACAATAGTTAAATGTAAATCTTGGGCGGAAGCTGAATCACAAATAAATGTGCAGTTAAGTTTAATAGGGAATTGGATGTGTAATAATTACTTAACTCTAAATGTTGGAAAAACTAACTATATAACTTTCGGTTCATATAAAGATGGTATTCCAGAAAGTTTTGAGTTAAAAATTTATAATAAGACCATTAAAAGAACTGAAATACTTTATATTCTCAAAGTTTAAAAATATAATGAACAAGAAAGCACTAAAAACAATTTACTACGCATTATTCGATAGTATAGTCAACTATGGAATTATTGCCTGGGGAGGTAGTTATAAGAATGTTACAAAAATTTTTAATAAAAATACAAGAAAAATTAGTTAATCATTAATGTGATAAAAACGAGAGAACACCCGTACTGGGTATTAAAAAGAAATTTATTTCTGAGTCACTATGTTATCATTATTCCGATTGTAGAGAGGTATTTAATGAATATAAAGGTAAGGCTAGAGCTAAACCGTTACAGTTACCAAAGATTAATAAAAATATATCTTACAAAGACTCGAAATATATAGCAATTAAATACTACAATATGTTACCGCTGAGTATAAAGTTGTTAAATATTAAAAATAAAGCAAGCAAAAAGAAAATAACTGAGTGGATTGTAGACACTGATATTTAAAAATTCTATGTTTTCTTTTGTCTTTCAATTATAAATGACATTTGTTATTAATAGATTAGTACTTAATTATAATAAACTAATATTACCATTATTACTATGTTTTGTAACACCTCTATAGGTTCATACTTTGAATGTAATATGTGCTTTGTATGTAATAGAAGTAAATGAACAACTCGCATGAGACAACCTTTTGATGGTTTTACGACCATTACTGGATGTTTTGTTCATATTCAAAGTCGCCAGACAAACTTTCGCGTCGTAAACAAACAGCTCTCAAACATACACTAATTTATATTTGGAAATCAAACTTCACATGAACATAAAAAAGGTTATTCCAATCTTTGGAAAAAAATTATTATGCGCAGGCAGTTTATATGAACCGGGTCAAATTTAATCAGATAATATAAGCGCATATGTGAAGTATATTAAACTTCTTCGCCAGGCATTAAATATTTTCACCTATAAAGTATTTTCTTTGCATCTTGCTGATTTCATTATAAATAATTTAGCAAATAAATATAGTACATATGATGTAACGAACAACGTGTCCTACAACTGTCGTGAAATATCGCTTTGTTATATGATATTTAGGTTGTTTAGTTAGGATATTTAGAATAATTTTAGCGTTATAGATTTTTGCACTTATAAATTAAATTAAAACGAAATTGATGTTTTTTATATTATAAACAACATTTTAGTTTCATATGATCACAAGTACTTTAATATAAAAGTAAATGTTTCAGCATTGTTGTAATTATTAAGATAATTGAAATAGTTATCCTCTTTATTTTTGTACCTGCATTTATAGATGCTAATAAAATATTTATTTATTTAAAACACACTCCATAAAACGATTTCACAAGCAAAAATATTCTACGGAAAGATTTTTACACGAACTATTTGACATAAAAACCAATCCACGACTGAGCGCACATGAATATGATCTTGAGAGAACTGTAACCATATTGATGCTTGAATGTTTATAAAAGGAAAAGAGATAAGTATGAAAGTAAACCCATCTCATAACAGTCATAAAAATAAAGCTCTCACATGAAATGAGAGTTCACTAACTTTTAAATATAAGTCAAAACGAATGGTATACTATTGTAGATTAAAAACATTTGAATGGTGAAAGCCTAAATACTACATAAGTCAATGTCAAACGTCATAAACGTTGGTCTATACTATGAATATACTCAACTCCACTTTTTATGTTTTAAATATGTTTAAAATGTTTCATAATCAGTTTAAGTTTTATTCTATAATTTATTGTCATCTTATATAAAACACAATTTGTACAACTCATCCCGCTATTGATGTTTGACATATCACACAGTGGTTCATTTCATAAACCAAAAAAAAAATCAGAAATTTGCTACTCTAAGTATGAAAACTATGTCTTTTTTATAACTCATCTCGCTATTAATGTTTGACACAAACACAATGGTTGATTTCATAGTCCAAAATAAATAAATAAAATATTAGAAATTTGCTACTCTAAGTATGAAAACTATTTCTTAATACTTTTAAGCAAGTACGACAGTAAGTAAAACCTTCCAGTACAGTTTCATCCGGCTGTATGATTTCCATACGAAGCTTCGCCTGCCAGACAATGTGTAGTTACCATTGGCAATGTTCTCACAAACAAAATCTTCTTTTGTTGTCAATCTAAAACAAGTAAAGAAGTTCTCAGTTCAGGTGTAACCGAACATTTTATCCTCTTGCAACGTGCAAGGATACCTTAAAGGCACTATTTGTGCATAGTTTTATCCGAATATTTTCATTGGTGCTTTAGGTACTTTAAAGTGAAAGAATCATACAGTATCAAATTGTGATTTCCCCTAAATGTGGGCGGTGCCACGCCCATCGTCCAATTTTGAGCGCGGATAATATAAAGTCTTCTCCTACAATTTCGAAGATAAAATTTTATTTCTCTGGAGTATTACATTTTCTCCATTTTTACAGTGTCGGTGGTGCTTAAGGAATTTGTTGTGAGCGAATTTTGTTATTTGGCTTAAATTGTTTAGAAGATATGCACAGTAAACCTTTTAGAAGGCGGAGCCTATCCCATATTTTCAAAATTTTTTGCCCACAGGTGCTTTTTGCCACTGCGTTCACACGTGCCAAATTACAGTTGGTATCCTTATTTAGCGCTTTATAATGGCATTTTATAGGTTTTCGTGTAAGGGTGTTTTGTGGGCGTGGCAGTGATCAGATTAGGCATATCTATGAACTCGCCCTTACTTGTTTTGCCAAGGAACGCGTGTTCCAAGTTTCATTACGATATCTATATTTTTAGTCAAGGTACAGCTTACACAGACAGATGGACGGACAGATCCGGATTTCAACTCGTCTCTTCATCCTGATCATTTATATAAACATATGTATGTATGTATATAACCTTATATCTAACTCAATTAGTTTTGGGTGATTGAAACAACCGTTAGGTGAACAAAACTATTATACTCTGCAGCATATTGTCTAATAGCTCAAACAGTCACCGACATTCCTCCCTTCCGTACTTACCGCCCGTATCAAAGCAAATTTGTCAAAAGTTATGCCCGTAGTTGCAACACAGAAATCAGTTGTTCTCTTTTTTTTCATTTCACCAATGTTGCCATTGTGCTATTTGTATACACGATTTTTCAAACATTTAATTACTACAAAATATCGAGATTGACAACCCTGCGTTGCCAGAGATTGTTCTCTCACTCTCAGCTCACTCATTTCTACGGGAAAAATCCAATTTTCGCGGATACCCTGCCATACGGTCCGTTGAAGAGGACGGTAATAGCGTGGTGAGTGTTCATTTTCATTGCGCTTTCATATAAGTTATACTTTTATACTCTTGCAACCTGTTGCTACAGAGTATACAATGGGCGTGGCACCGCCCACTTTTAGGTGAAAACCCATATCTTAGGATCTGCTTAACCGATTCCAATTTGGTGCATAACGTTATTTTCATATTTCTATGTCATAGTGCGAAAATGGGCGAAATCGGACTACAACCACGCCTATTTTCCATATAACTCCATTTTAAATTTCATCTGATTTTTTCACTTTCCAGTATGCAAATCAAGCAAAATGATTGTATCGGCGTAAAACTTTGCGTGAATAATACGTTTAAAGTATGCCACCTTATGACCAAAAATTGTCTAAATCGAACCAAAACTGTTCAAGCTCCTAAGTACTCAATATGTGGACCCCAGTGCCTATAGTTGACCTTCTACCGAAAATTTGACTGATACACACACAAAAAAATCTCAAACGAGTATACCATTTGACTTTGCGAGAGTATAAAATATTCGGTTACATCCGAACTTAGCCCTTCCTTACTTGTTTATATTTAATTTACATAAAAAATTTTTTTTTACGTGCGCGGAGATGCGAGTATATTGAGTCACAACTTTAGACTGATTACAATAATTTCTTAAACTTAAAATTAAACCTAAGTCACATTGCCGCTGTCCTCAAAGGTTTTGTTGATTCAGCATTTGCACAGATGCACGTGTGGTGTCATTTGTCAGTTACCCGTGGGATACTGCTTACTGTGCGAGTCTCACCTGAAGCTTTAGTTTTTGGCAATAAAGCTTTGTAAGTCAATTCCAGCGTATGTGGCGTTAACTCCTCCCCTTTTAAAACATGCAGCGTCCTTGTTGGTAGGGAGTGATATGTGAGCTGTTGAAATACTGGACCTTTCTACAGGTGTAGGTGGATCTTCTGGACAGTTCGCATTGACTTCAATATGAATTTTAGTTTTTCTATTTAAAATTGTATTTTTTATTAGGATTATTGTTACGATCATAAGTGATATTAATATTATCGCTGATCCTGTAAATAGGCTGACCTTGTATCTTGTCTTAATTTCTTTGATCTGTTGAATATTTGTTACATTGAGCTTTCAGATATTGTAATGAAAGTACTTCTTCAATGCTTCCTGTGGCATCTCTTGATTTGATTATTGCTGGTAATGGGTTTACGAATATTTGATTTGTTTGTAAAATTTTTGTTTTCCACTGTTACGCTTGAATTGTCATATTTAATTAAAAATGTTCCGTTTAATTTGACGATTTGGTATGCAATTACTTTCTGTGACTTCCTCTAAATTACTTTGTTTACATAATATTAAATAATTTATGTTCTTACAATATGATTTCATACCATATATTTTCTTATTACAAACAATAAAATCTTCATAACTTAATTTAATTGTTTTTTCCTTAAGTTTTACAGGTTTTATTCTTATTGATTTACATAGTTCATCGTTTGTTAAAGGAAATTTTACGATATAAATAATTGTTGACAAATTCGATGCTATTTTGACATCGCTAAATTCAATAGCTTCTACTAAGTTTATATACAAGTATGGTATATTTTCTTTTTCAAATGTTTCTTTAATTACATTGATTTCTTCATTTGACAACATAAATGGCCTTGGCCCATTAGATAGAATAATCCAAATTAGTTAATTCGTTAAAAATTTTAATTTTCTTTCAATAGTTTTTTCTAATTCTAATTTGAGGCTATCGCTCGATTTCATTTCGCTTAATATTACATTTGAAATGTGTGTTAAATTATTTATTCTTTCTAACATAGATTTATTAATAATTACTTGTTGATTATTATTGATTAAAGTATTATTTATTATATCTCTTATTATTACAAAATCTTCATTATCTGGGGTTTCAGCCAACCATTTCCAGGCTGTCTCAATTGAATTTATAGCTATTTTTATCTTTCTTGGTTTGAGTCGGGATAGTAAGGATCGGATAGATTCTTCTTCTTGGGATAGGAAAGGATAATTACGGTTTTTCCGAGTTACATCATTTTCTATTATGGAATATATTTTGTTGATTGCAAATTCCTATTGTTCAATGTCGATAGTCTGTATTAGTCTAAATGTTCCGGTCTGAACCTTTGCGGTTCCCATATCTATGGTTATTATGTGGCTATTGGTATAATCCAAAATTTGAGTTTCTGCATTGCACAAGGCAAGGAAGATCCTGCAGAGGGAAAATGAAATTAATTTTTTAATGTGACTTTTGTGAACAGTACATCCTGATTGTGTTATGACTGTATTGCCTTTGTCTTCTACAACTATTTCTTTTTTATATCGGGGTGTTAATTTGTTTCCTAATCTTTTGTTTACTTTAATATATATAACCTCGTTACTATTGTATGATTTAAAATCAGTTCTACTTTTGTTGTGGAGTTCTAAATCTTTTTCTTGTTTATTCTTGAGGTTGCGAATATTCTCTTCTTTTTCTAGTTCGATTGGATTGGGTCCTATTGTTCTTCCAAAAAATACTTCTACTGGCTTTCGTTTAGTTGTAGAGTGAATGGAATAATTGTATTTAAATAAAGATCTGTTTAAAAGGTCATCAAAATCAGAATGGGTATTTTCTGCTTTTGTACATCGTAATATTTCATAGAATGTTGAGTGGAATCGTTCTATTTGACCATTTATTGAACTTTTGTATGGTGGGGTTTTAAATATTTTTTTTATTATAATAATTTTTGGAGCTGAGCTTAAGGATTTTTTATTATTTATTACAATTTTTTCTGGGATTCCAAATATTGCCAAGAGATCTCTTAAAGGGGTTTTTATATCTTCGGTAGCTCTGGAAGGTACAATTTTAGCTTGAGCGTATTTTGAAAATTTATCTATTGCGGTTAACACTATTTTATTACTCGTAAAGTAAAGATCTATGTGGACGATATGACCTGGATAACTGGGAATGGGCGTTGCTTTTAGAATTGGTTTTATCGGGTGTCTTTCATATTTATTTTCCAAGCAAATTTTAAATTGTTTAGCGATTCTTTTTATTTTGGCGTTCATTTGCGGGAAATAACATCTTTCCAAAAGTTGTGTTTTATTTTCTGTAGGATTACGATGAGCTCTATTAATAATTTCGATTTCTTGGTCCGACTTACTTAAAATGCCTTTTATGAATTTTTGGGTATAACGTACCTTGTAATTACTAAAATGAACTTGATAAATGGTTTGGATTTTTCCTAAAATGCTGTCTTCAGTTTTTATACAATTCGTTACGGTTGGATTGAGATATCTTTTTAAAAGTATGGTAAGACTTTCTTCTGTAAAATCTGGTTCGACTATTGTATGTCTATGATAGGTAGGAAAAATTATTTTGAATTGATATGATGAAGTTTCTCCTAAGGAAATGAAAATTTGGTTCTTAATTGGTGCGTCGCTGTAAGGTATTAATGTATGTGCGGAACTTTCATCGCTATGCTACCACTTTTGTGCTACCAGGTTTGTATTTAATTTCGTAATTATATTCTTCTAGTATTGATTTCCATCTCTTTAATTTACTATTGGTATTTCTATTGCTAAGTGCATAAGTCAAAGGTTGATGGCCTGTGAAGATTTTTACACTGCTTGGACTATAAAGATAATTTTTAAAGGTTTTCAAAGCCCATACGATGGCTAAGAGTTCTTTTTCGTTTGTAGCATAGTTTTCTTCTGTTTTTGTCAGTGTCCTTGAGATAAATGTTATCGGTTTATTGTCTTGTTCCAGTACTATTGCGTATTCTGAACCGTCTGTAGTTAAATGAAATTCTTTTTCGAAGTCAGGATATTGTAGCATAACATCAGCAGAAATGAGAGAGTTTTTTTAATTTATTGAATGCATTAATGGCGTCTTGATTAATAGCAATCAGCAGAAATGAGAGAGTTTTTTAATTTATTGAATGCATTAATGGCGTCTTGATTAAGAGTGATTTTGATTTTTGATGAAAGATTTTTGGACATGCGTCCCTCCTCCCCTCTTAAAAGTATTGTTAAGGGTTTGGCAAGTTTTGCATAGTCTTTTATAAATCGACGATAGTAACCGAAAAGTCCTAAGAATGATCTAAGCTCTTTTATGGTTTGCGGTGGTGGAAATTCTAAAATGGATTTGACTTTTGAAGGGTTTGTCTTTATTCCGTTTTGAGAAATGATGAATCCTATTCTGTTTTTAAGAATTCACATTTGTCAATTTGGATTTTCATATTAGCTTTTTCTAAAGTGTGGAAAATTGTATTAATATTTTCTAAATGTGATTTTTCATCTTGGCCGAAAATGATAATGTCGTCTATATAGACAAAGCATATTTTTCCGATATACTTAATCTCTGAGTATGTCATCTAATGCTCTTTGAAAAATCGATGGGGCGTTTTTTAAGCCAAAGGGTAATCTAGTATACTCGTATTTACCATTATTAACTGAAAATGCTGTCTTTGCAACGTCAGATTCGACTAATGGAATTCGGTGAAAGCCCCTTTTTAAGTCAAGAACTGTAAAGAATTTGTTTTTGCCTAATTGCGAAAGAACTTCGTTTATATCTGGGATAGGATAACGATCGGCTATCGTAATTGAATTTAGTTTACGGTAATCAATCATCATTCTGTATTTTTTGTGAAAGATTCATCATTTTGTTTCAGTACTATCCAGATTGGAGAATTATACGGGGATCGAAAAGGTCTTATTATACCGTTATCGAGTAATTTTGCTATTTGTTTTGCCACTTCGTCTTTGTGTGACATGGGATATGGGTAGTATCTAGAATATATTGGTTGTTGCGAGGTAGTTCTTATTTCGGCTTTTACTACGGTGGTGTATGTTAGCTTTTCCTCTGGTTCGGAAAAAAGTTTTGGGAATATATTGCATAAATTGCGAAGTTTTTCTGACTGTTTGGATGTAAGGTGGTCTGTTCTAATTTCGATATTGTTAACTGATTCGGTTGTTTGTTGTTTGATTGCAATTTTATTTTTTTTTTATTAGCATGTAATTTCTTGAGGTAAAAATTATTATGTCTAATTGTTTCAAACTGTCATTACCGAGAATTCCGTGGAAGGATTTTAATGTCGGAAGAATAAAAAATTTTAGTTTTTCGTCTCTGAGTCCAAAAAGATGGATAAAGGTATGGTGGGTTATTTTTATATTTCCACCTACTGAGTTGGCATAAAAAATTTCGTTATTGGGAATAGGATTACTAATAAGTTGTGGTTGAATATAATTTTTATTTGACCCTGTATCTATAAGGAATTTTAAAATTTCTCCGTTACTACAATATCTTTACACTGACAGTAGGGCAAAGTAGAATTCGTTAGCCTAAAAAATTTATATCTGAAAATTCTATTGTCTCCCTGTCTGTCATGTCGTCTTCAGAAGAATATTCGTTATAATAATCTTCCCATGATTGTTCTGTATGGTCTTCATTCATTTGTTGTTGAGTGTCGCGTGCGGGTTCTATGTGATTAATCCTGTGTTGTTTAAATGGTTGGTGTATTTGATTTGATGGTGGAATCGGTATTTTTCCTCCAAATGCGTTATTGTTCGGTCTGTTCATGTAATTAATATTTCTAGTTTTTTGGGATTCGTTTATTTCCATCGGAATTGGTGGTTTCGGTTGCGTAGGTCTTGGCGGTGAATAATTAAATTGATTAGGCATTGATAATTGTGTCGAAGGATAGGCAGACATGTTTTCGTATTGGGGATTGACAAAATTATTTTGATATTGAAGATATTGGGGGTTTTGGTATTGCATATTTCTGAATGCTGCTGGTTGTACTAAATTCTGTACGCCATGGATTGATTGGGGGATGTATGCAAGATTCGGATAAAATGGTTGCTTTTGATATTGTTGTTTCCTTGATGGAAGTGGGGGTGGTATTGGTTTTCGTGATATAGGTTGGTTGTTGAAAGCGTGCTGTGTACGGAAATTTTGATTTTGTAGTTTCATGCATAACTGAAATGCTTGAGGTAGGTCAGTTGGCTCTTTTATTTCTAGTTAGTTGGGAAGTTCGCCATTCAAACCTCTCACAAAAGTGTCTAAATCTTTCAAGACAGGAAATTTTGTTCAATATTAGGGAAAGGTGGGAAAATACTTCGTGATAAAATTCGTTAATAGATTTATTTCCTTGGAAAAGGGAAGACATTTGGTACTCCAACGTACTGATGTCTCTTTGGTCTGCGTAATGCGTACTAAGGCATTTCGAAATTGCTTCCCAATTGAGCGGAGTGTTATATCGCCTCTGTCAAGTCCTGATAGGTTTCTTGCATATCTTGGGACAATTGTTTGGTCTGTTACTTTTTCCCTTCTTGGTTGAATAATATTCTCAATAAGAGCTGGGGCGTCTGTCGAAATAATTTGAGTTACGATATTCCGTATGATGTTGGATAGTTCTGGGGCAACTTGAGGATTGGATGGTGGTGGTATATTGGTATTTAGGACTGGAGGTTTAATTATGGATTCGGGATTACTCATTTTGTAGAATTAAACTAAAAAGTTGATGGAAAATAAAGTTGAATATAATATATTATATATATATATTATTATGTTTATTTTAGCAATCTCTGGAGGGTCCCGTTTAGGTGAGTCGCAGAGTTGTTCCTTATTATAAAGCCAGATGGTCCCCTTTAAAGGTGGTGAATCTCGACTTTTAGGATTTAGTATTTTATTGGCTGTACAAGCCTTTCCTTTATTTTAAAAATTTGATAATCAATCTCTGGAGGGCCCCGTTTTGGTGAATCGCAGAGTTGTTTTTGTATTATAAAGCCAAAGGGTCCCCCTTAAAGGTGGTGAATCGCGACTTTTGATTTATAGTTTTTTATTGGCTGTACAAGCCTTTGTTTTATTTGGATAATTTATTTAAACAATTTTTTATTACATATCTTAAATCTACACTTCTTTTATCCGTTTTAATTATCTTTCTTCTTTAATTTTTTCCTTTTTTATTTCTAAAAACAAATTTTTATTTTCTTAGATATCTTTGTTTTTCTTTTGTTATCTCCACTTTCTTTTTTCACTTCTTCACTTTTAACAACGACTTTTCTTTAAACTTAATTATTTCTATAAGATATCTTTACTCTATGCTTAGGTAATAATCCCACGGCGCATATTGAATACTACTGTTTGCTGTTCGCTACTAAGGTTCTTTATCACGCACTCTTCGTGGGTGCGGGTCTTCTTCCACCGAAGCTATTCCTTGTGGTGTTGTGGTGTCCAAATCCGTATCGCTATCCTGGTGGTGCTTCTTGAGGACCTTTAAACTCTTCTTGAGGGTTATTTTTTATGGATTTGCGAACGCGATTGGCACGTTGGGCGACAGTTATACTTTTTATACTCTCGCAATCTGTTGCTACAGAGTATAATAGTTTTGTTCACCTAACGGTTGTTTGTATCACCTAAAACTAATCAAGTAAGATATAGGGTTATATATATATAAATGATCAGGAAGAAGAGACGAGTTAAAATCCGGGTGACTATCTGTCCATCCGTCCATGCAAGCTGTAACTTGAGTAAAAATTGAGATATCTTTATGAAACTTGGTAAACATGTTTCTTGGTACCGTGAGACGGTTGGTATTGCAGGTGGGCGTAATCGAACCACTGCAACGCCCACAAAATGCCATTGATCAAAAACAAATAAATTGCCATAACTAAGCTCCGCAATAAGATACAAGACTGTTATTAGGTACACAGGATCACATTATTTACTATTGTTACAGTGTGATTCCTGAGACTTTCCTACTAAAAATCGTATGCCAGTTGAAATAACTAAAATAGAAGAGTTTTATAATAAACCAGAGAACGTAAATGAATAGAGAAGGAGCAAATGTTAGCAGTACTAAAATGTTAATTAAAAACGAACTACACCACTCTATAAGCAAAATGTATATACATACATATGCACAGATGTTCATTGGTATGCGCATAAAAAAAAATTGAAATAATAAAAACGAAAGTAATTTACCTCCGACAAGAAAATATAAATAATGAGGGAAATAATACTAAAATAGAATTCAAATATCATTTAATAAAAAAGAGTTATAAAAATAAAAAATAGTATAATATATAAAAATATGATAGGATTTGAACTTAGGCAAAACATTTCATTGCAATAAGGAAGTGTGCTATACAAGCAGCACATATGTACATATGTATGTCCATCAATATGTCTTTCGCAAAAAATCTAACACTCGCTAAAAACGCAAACATTACACAGCGAAAACCAAAGTAGGGTACTACTGCCCACTGCAGTCGTCTCCATCGAACACCGAGGAGAACTGTTTAAGCTTAGGGCCTTAATAAACGAAGGATCACAACGATCATTTATTGCGTCTGGGGCACAAAACAGGCTACAACTGCCAACAAAACTAGCTAATTTTGAAATCACGGGAATGGGCGAAATAGTAGTCCAAAGCAGATACGCGCATTCAAGCAGAAGCTATTGTCTTACCGCAACTAACAAATATGCTGAAATAGCAAGCATTTGCAAAAGGTTTCACACCTAAAGCTAGCAGATCCCAACTGCAACACTCCCGCTCAAATAGATCTTCTATTAGGCAGCGATCTCATACCACAGATAATACTGGAAGGTATTGAGAAAATTTCAAACACACTTCTGGCACAAAATACTATTTTTGGTTGGATCCTAAGTGGACTGGTTACGGAACCAGTTACCACCATGGCAACTCAAAGTGAGGAAATCTCAAACGAATACCTCAATACACAATTCAGATAATTTTGGGAGTTAGAAGAACTCCCCCCCCATTTCAATTACAACCCCAGAAGATCAGATTTAATGCTTCAAAATCGACTAGCTCAGGAAATTCCCTAAATGATATTGTATTTATGAGACCCACACTCCAATCATATTTAATGCTCCTCATAATAAATTGGCGTATATTCAACTACGTATTCAATGGGGACGTTGAGAAAATGTATCGACAAATAGTCGTAGAGAAAGACGACCAAGATTTTCAGCGAATTATTTTCCGACAATCTCCTAAACGACTGGGGTGAAAAAGTAAAACCACTTCGTTTAGAAAAGTGGTCGCAGTTTGCGAGTAATCTAAATGATATCTAACAGATACAAATCCCTCGATGGGTAAACTATGCCCCAGAGCACAAAGTCGAACTACACGGCTTCTGTGACGCCTCTGAAAAGGCAAATTGCGCCACTATATACGTACGCAGACAAAGCGACATTGCGACCACAAGCCACTTTCTAGTAGCAAAAGTAAACGTAGCTCCTTTAAAAACAATAAGTCTGCCACGACTTGAACTGTGTGGAGCGCTACTACTAGCCAAACTAGTATCCATGGTGCGAATGCATTTAAATATGGCAAAATACAAATTGTATCTGTGGATTCTGAAATTGTACTAGCCTGGTTAGAAAAACCACCACATGCATGGAAGACGTATATTTCCAATCGAACGTCTCAAATACTTGACCTAGTGGGATCAGCCACTTGGCGACACGTAGCCAGTGCTGACAATCCTGCCGATCTAGGTACAAGAGGGTGCAAACCGCTGCACCTTACCACCACCACCCTCTGGTGGAATGGTCCCCGATGGTTAACAAAATCTCCCGATTCTTGGCCACAATCGCCCATGCGCAATATAATTGCCCCAGAATGTCGAAAAATCTACTCACAGAGCAGGGGAGAATACTGACATCCTTGAGCGATTTTCATCGTTCTCCCGAGCCCTCAGAGTAATCGCCTATATGTTAAAGTTCATAGAGCGACTTAAAATTAAAGTTAAGGAAGTTCCTTCAGAGTACCTCCAATTGACGCACCTAGAATTGCAAAAGGCAAAGGTCGCTCTAATCGCATCAACTCAAATGCGCTACTTCAGCCACGATATAACACTATTAAGAGAATCAAAACCCATTGACGAAAGGAGTTCACTCTTAGTTCTTAACCCATTCTAGACACGAAATGGTCTTCGTGCGAATGGTCGAATTCAAGCCTCACGTATAACGAACGCCATCCTCTCATCATACCAGAGAAATCTCGACTTGCCACTTTACTCCTCAGTTATATTCACATCCTTATGCTTCATGCCGAACATCGCCTCAGCAATTTTATATTCCCCGACTTAAGCCCCAAATAAATAAGTGCATCTTCCTGTGCAAAATCTGCACAATGCACTAGCAAAAGATGCGAACACAGATTATGTCAGCACTTCCACCGGAACGCTGCAACTTCGCTCTGCCTTTCTCCATCACAGGTGTCGATTTGCTGGGCCTTTTCAGATAATGGCGTCCATGTTAAGGTCTCCTACTCTGATGAAAGGCTATGTGGCTGTCTTTGTCTGTTTTACGACAAAAGCAGTGCACCTTGAGCTTTGAACTAATCTGACAAAGGAAGCTTTCCGTGCAGCATCTCACGTGAGATTGTACAAAAGTACGCGCCCCAAGGCATTAATTGGCAATTTATCCTCCCAAGCGCTCCTCATATGGGTGGTTTATGGGAATCAGCTGTAAGAAGCTTCAAATTCCACTTTAAAAAGGTTACTGGAAATTACAAATTACGAAAAATTCACGACATTATTAATTCGAATTGAAGCCGTTTTTAATTCACGGCCTCTCATAATCCTCTCGCAAGATCCCTACGATTTCACTGCCTTAACTCCAGGCCTCTTTTTCAAAGGAACACCCATTCTGGCCATACCTTAGCTAGGCGTGGAGTCGCTATCCTTATTAAATCGCTGGGAAAGAATTAAAATTCTCCATCACGATTTCAGTCGCCGATAGAAAGAAGAATACATAAAGGATCTCCATAAACGAAACCGTTGGAAGACTCCTCCATCCATGATGATTGTCTCCCACCTACCGAATGGCGTCTTAAGTGCATAGAAAAGCTACATTACGGCTCCGACGGACAAATACGAGTAGTTGATCAGATCACTCATAAAGCTATGCTTTCTATCAACCGCCGATAATAGCGACACAGCAAATCGCAAACAATCAACCGATACTACCGCAATACAATAAAATATTCAAATCAAGAAGCAAAAAACCGAAAAACTCGTTAATGACCGTTAAAAATAACAAATAACTAATAAAAAATGGTCGAACAATACGACGATCCATTCATGCCACATAGCGTTTATATGACAAATCTGCATAATCAACCAACTCTTTTATACAGATTAACATGGATGTGGATTAAACAGCTGCACGAATGTATTTGCTTGCAGCTTCAAAACATTCTCTTGAATTTAGAATGGAATCGGTCTCTCATTCTATGTAAGCGAATATGAATGAGAATGAATTAGAAGCGGAACAGAATGGAATGGAATGAATATTTTATCTTAATGGATATTTGTATTCTTAACATTCGCAACTAAAGGTAGAGTATTTGAGAGTACTCTCAAAGGAATGGAAAATATGAAGTGGCTACCTGTATAATATGCAAATATATTAGGTCAAGTAAAAAGTTCGTTCGGTTTTTATCTAAGAGATGGCGTTATTGTCCATAGTACTAGATGGACACCAACAAAGAGAAAATTCGCTATATTTTAAAATCTTTCTTCGATCAAAGCGAAAAAGCAGCCAAAGCGGCTGAAAACATTAATTTAGTTTATGGGCCCGATACTGTAAACGAACGTGTAGCACAAAAGAGATTTGCTAGGTTCCGTTCCGGTAATTTCGATGTCAAAGATGGCCCACGCATCGGGAGGCCTGTCGTCGGAAATTGCGATAAAATCATGGAAAAAGTGAAAAGAGACCGTCACGTGAGCACTTATTAAATTGCTGAGGAAGCGTCCCAGATGGATGGGCAAGGATTCATCTACTGCGAGCTGCTCCCCTATGGCCAAACGCTCAATTCGGCCCTCTACTGCCAACAAATGGACCGCTTGAAGGCAGCACTCATCCAGAAGAGGCCATCTTTGATCAACAGAGGCCGAATTGTGTTCCATCAGGACAACGCCAGGCCTCACACGACTTTGGTGGCTCGCCAGAAGCTCCTGAAGCTCGGATGGGAGGTTCGAATGCACCCACCTTATAGTCCGGACCTGGCACCAAGTGATTACCATCTTTTCCTGTCCATGGCGAACGCGCTTAATGATGAGAAGTTGGCCTCAAGAGAGGCCTGTGAAAATTGGCTCTCTGAGTTTTTTGGCAATAGGGACGCAGTCTTCTACGAGAGGGGTATAATGAAGTTGGCATCTCGTTGGCAACAAGTTTACGAACAAAACGGCGCATATTTGACTTAAATCGAACGAACTTTTTACTTTACCTAATATATGCCTAGAATAATAGAAATATTATATTTTGAAAAATTGTAAATAAGGAGAAAATGAAGATACTCAAAAATATTTAATTTAAATTTTTAATAACATTTAGCGGTATTAAATGAAATATTATATACATAAATGAATTCCAATAAAAATGGAGTTACTTTTACTTTTTCATATTTATTTCTTTTAACCGCAAAGGATTTAGTTCGCATATCATTTTATTCAAAACAAGAATTGTAATTAATTCAAGGATGTTTTATAATAAATAGAAAAAATATGGTATAAAAAATTATGGATTTTTAATACTTTCCAGAAGATTAGGAAGTTTCTGTTATAAATTTGGCCTTGAATATATTAGTAGTGGGTATTCAATACATTCTGGCGGATTAGGGAATTCCCGACTTATTTCTTTGAAACAATTAAGCGGGTATTATGTATTATGGTAGAACAATAACCACATTCATGGTAATAATGATTATGAGTGACAAAAGAGTCTCTATGTAAACGCAATAAAATATATCATTTCTTGATGCATTTAAATTGTTTTTGTCTTGTTGCGTTTATTTGAATACAATTTTTTAATGTTGGGGAATTTTCAAAAAATTCATAAATCTTGGAATTTCACACAGTTTAGAAAAACAATGCATTTTGTGGATTTGTCAAAATTGGCATATGTTTGATTATTTTTGATACTATACGTATTTGTATAGCGGTATCTTGTAAAAATCCATAATTAATTAAATGCACATTAACAATTAAAAATTCAATAGTAAATGGACTTTATTTTAAAATAATAATAAATAAAAATAACTTATGCTTATACTTATATACATATTTACATATATATTTAATTCAAACAAAACGAAAGTAAAATATGTATTTATTTCAATTAAAACTTAAGTTAGAATTCATCTGGTAATATAGTACATACCTATGTACATATATACTTATTTTTAAGTGGTATTTATAATATTATTTTTTAAATCATTTTCTGTAACATTAATATTTAAAAACATTATTTGGTTGACGGATTCTTTATCGGAAGCAAGAAGTGTTCTTTTTTCTGAAAGTAAATTACGCGCTACGGAAAATACCCCCTCGGAGGTTGCACTACTTGCCGGAGTTGCTAATATTTTGCACGATACTTTGTAAAGAAGCGGAAATTTATCCTTATTCAATTCCCACAATTGTAAAATATTAAAACTAGTTGTAAAGGCTACGTCCAAAGTATCCGGTATCGATTAAATTTTCTTTCAACGCGTTGTGCTGGATTACAAATGGACTGACATTTCACAAAATCGCTGAAAAGCTCATTACTTTCTGACTCTATTTGAGCTATATTTCTGTCATTATCTCACTAAATTGCAATAGTTGATTTGCAGGTGGAAACAAAAACTGCACAATTTTGTGGTAAATGCTAATTATCCATAACAACTGATTCCAAATAATTTGTTAAGCTTTCTTTTAACGTCTTTATAATTGTTGAGTCTGCTAGATTTACTGTACACTTTTTTTCAGCTTATGTACATAAATAATTGATAAATGCAATGTCGGATGTTTATCACTTAGAAGCTTCTTCAAAAGATTTCAATAAGGGAAGAATTAGTTTTATATAACTTAGATTTATACTATCAAATCTCTATATTTGATTACTTTCCTCTAAACTTTTAAAAATCTCCATCCAGTTATTTTCAATGGACTCGAATAAATAATAATAAGTATTCCAACGGGTAGGTGAATAATTTTTAAAGTTTTTGGTAGAAAAGAATTTTTGCCGGATTTTTTAATATATTTAACTAGTTCTGAGCACAAACGGCATAAATTTAATATTTCAGGTATACTTTGCATGGATTTTTGCAATACATTGGTAATCAAATGATTTATGCATTTAATGTGGTTGTAAGTCCGAAAAGCTGCAAGCATGTTTGAACCTCTATCTGTTACAATAAAGGTATTTCTGGATAACTCGCAGTTGAATTCTTGTAGCAATGCCTTTACTTTTCGTAAAATGTCATCTAAAATTATTATTATAAATGTAATGCATGTGCTGAAGCGCCGTTTAGATATGACTTCTGTTATTTTGTGCTTCAAAAGGTAGTAGGAAATTTACTTACGGGTACATTTTTCTGCTTCCATAGATTTAAGTCCCAGCAAAAGTTTAACCAAATTACCCTCCTTCACGTAGTGGATTGTAACAGCTATATATGTTTTTTTGAAAAAATTGTCGGTCCAAAGATCAGACGTAATTCCAAAACCAATATCTCTTATCGCACTCATTTCCAACTTAGTTTTTTCAAAATAAATTTCATAGACTCTATTAATATTATATTTCTTGATATAGTGGTCGGATGAGGGAGTAGCGAACTCAACAAACTACACCACTCAAAGAAACAACCAAGCCAACTTTCACCACCTTATAAGGGAACGACAAATGTATGTATACGCAAGTGTTCTTTGACATGACCCTATTCAAATTCAATTTAATTGATTTTCGGGCATTTGCGGTAAAAATTCCATATGAAAATCAAATGTGGTTGACCAGGCGCACAGAAAAAAGAGCGCAGTGCAGAGTTATAAACGATCGCACTTTGTTTTTTTAGCATACACGCGTTCCTTATGGATGAATTTGTTGTCGTTGTAATATGAAATATTTAGAAAATATGGCGCTAGCTTGCTCGAATCTTATTGGTCGATGATGGTGGGTCTGCAATTTTTTTGTCGCTTAAAATAATATGAAATAAAATAAATTTATATTTTAGGTTGCTAATAGGCCATGTTCCCAATTCTCCTTTCTGAAGGGAACATCGGACAAATTATTCAATTTTTGATTTTTAAGCATCACACATAGCAAATGCGAGGGGAGTAGGATTATAAGTGGCAATTCAATTGTAAATTGAAATTTTGGCTGGTGCGTCTTCAATTTTTTTGTCGCTTACGCGAATGTTTGATTTTTTACAAAAGGCATATTGAGAGACATACTTACATATGTGAATGAAGGAAAGGCAATTTCGAGAAAATTCACATACAAATTGGTCATTTGGAACAAGGATAGCTGTTTGAACTCACGGATTAGACTACACTGTCTACTTGGTGTTTTGGTGCTACTTGTATAGCACAGCACTTTATTTCAAATTATATCAAATACTTTGCCTGTATTCAAACCCTATCACAGATTTAGTTTTATTTCTATTTCAATTTTTATATACCTTTTTATTAAATTTGCTTTAATTTAGTTTAAATTTTTCTCTCAATATATAAATGCTCTTTAATTTCTATTATTTCTTTTTGTTATTCTAATTTTTCTTAATACGTATGCCAAAGAACATCTGCGCATACATACATTTGTCAAGAGAGGTAGGTTCCTTTTTGAAGTGGTGTAATTTTATTTTCGAACATGCGCTTTTTCGATGTTCACTTATAATAATTTACACTATAGCACAGCAACCCTATTCCAATTAACATTACAGCGAAAACTTTTTTAATACTCTCATTACATGTTTTGAGGATAACAATTGTTCGTACAATAACACCTATCACTAATCAGGAGAGATATAAAGTTATATAATACATATTATATAAAAATTATAAGGGTAACAAGACGGATGGATTACTATATAGGTAACTTGGATCAAAATCGGACGACCCAAAAAATTTATATAAAATAAAGTTATTTTGTACTATAAATTTTTTTATGTATGCATGTTCTACATGTTTTGCTTATGTGTAAATGCTGTGGCATTGCACGATATGTACACTACATAGGTTTGTGCATTACAGTTCTCCTTAAAAACTTGCATATAATATCCTTCTTGATGGAATATTTGACTTTATTACTAACTGCGCAACTGCAGCAAAATTTATCTGATGTTAGCGAGGAGCGAAGCTTCAATATAAAGTTTATAATAAGTTTTGTAGTGAGAATCAAAATTAGCTTGTGTTTCTTAATGTTGGAAGTAAGTTTGAACACTATATTGGCAGTGTATTTCACAAATAAAAAACTTTTGCTGTATAATATTTCAATCATAACCAAACTCAAGTAAAAAAGGTGTATCAAGTGTAAACATGAAACCTTCGAAGGTGAGTTTATTTTACTGTACTTTTATGTTTTTGAAATTCGAGTCTGTCTACTTTTTTAAGTTTTGAATCTATGAAAATTACAATTTAAAATTGCAAAAATGAGAAATGTTACCGGTATATTTTAGTAGTGTCGTATGAAGTGTAAGTTCCAATGTGCATTATATAAATAATTAAAAAAAAAAAATACTTTCGAAAAATTTAACATTATTCATATGATATTAAAAATAGTAGTTAGAGCTGGAATATTTATGTAGTAAATGCAGAACTCATTTCTGTGGCGCAAGGGTTACAATTGTTTTAATCATTTTCAATTATATGCGTAAGTAAAACTTAAAGTTCAGTGAAAGTTTTAATAGATAAAACTAGAAAGATATGCGATGTTTTAACAACTAAGGAAGGTATAAGGTCGGGTGCAACCGAACATTTTATACTCTGGGCATGGCAGTGGTTCGCTTACGCCCATCTGCAATACCAACCCTCCTTGGGTGCCAACAAACATATGCACCAAGTTTCATCAAGATATCTCAATTTCACTCAAGTTATCGCTTGCAAGGACAGACGGACGGACAGAGAGTCGCGACATATTGCCACGCCTACTACCCATATAACACAAATTTAAATTCCATCTGATTTTTGGACTTTCATCTTTTGGACATAGATTAAGCTATCTCTCATGTACAGAATAGCTCAATTCACTTGGTCCAGCGAGGCTCCATTGGCCATTTATCTGCCAATTTGGTGTTAAATTATTGTGCATAAGACAACTCTGTGACCATTATTCCCAAAGATAGCCACGGCCAACACTAATCATCTTCGGAGCAGGTTCGCCGGATCAAGTTAATGTTTGCGACATTTCATATTTCGTCGGCAGTCAATGTGGTAAATCCTTAGGATTGTGCTTAAATAGCGTCAAATAATGTTGTAAACCACCACTGATATACTCTTCTGATTCACGTACCAGTATTTCCTTAGTGGCGTCATTGCTACATACCTTCGCTGGACTTAGTGGTCACAAATTTTGTAAAATATATACATACGTAAGTCTACCGTTAACTGGTTCTTAGACAATTAATTTATTCCAAGACTGAAAATCTGATTCCATGATTATTCTTGTCAATGCAGGTTTGCGCTAGGTTATGTTTTAACGAATTTATAGAAACATTGTTTGAGCTGTGTATAAATAAGTTAACATAATCTCAAATATTATTATTATTTTAATACTGGAATTAGTTTTTATTCATAACCTTCGACGTCCTGATTCAGTGTGATCTTCTAATTTGAAATTGTAAAAATCGCAGGGAAATTTTTGGTTGTTAATAATTCTACATAAATCTTTCATACTCAAGTTAATATTGGAAAAAAGTTAATATTGTCTGTTATAAAGTTGCCTTGCCACATATCTTTCGTCTTTGGTTGTTTTTCTTGCAACTTCTTCTTTTTTAGGTTTTTATAATTAAATAAAAAGTAAGAGCTAAAAGCAGGTAAAATATCAATTATTTTTTTATAATCCCAGTATTTTTTTTTGTTTTTGAAACATACGACTGATGTATATAGAATTAGCGCCATTTGCGTATTTTCAAATTATAATATGCAGGTCCGTTCCGTTTCTTCAGGACATTTTGATATTTTTACGGTCAACGATTTTACAAATGGAAATTTGAAGAAGTAGAATTTTGTTCTCTCATTCTTATTCTATTTAAATGGATAATTGTTTCTTTTTAAGATGTCTTTAACTATTTTTTAGTTTTCTTTGTGGAAGGTTTCATGTCTTAAATATACACCTTATTAAACTTAATAGACTCTCTAGGTCTATACTCAGTTTTTATTAGTGAAAAGTCAGAAGTTTACATTGTGTACCATACTTTTCTAAGTCCATATTAATCACTAAATTTTTTAGTTACTCACCCACTAGTGCATTTGCTCTTGACTGGAATCTTGTTGTTGGATCAAACGTAATTGCTTTATATTTATTTACATCTTTTAGTATTTTATCTCTAATTTTGCTAACCTTTCTTATAATTTTATCAGTTTTATGTGAAAAAGGTGAGTTATCGACTTGCAGCAAATATAATAATTAGAATTAATGTGCTTGGGAAATACGTTTGCTTTTTACGTTTTAGTAAGAATAGTTTTCTGTTTTTTATTTTTGCTTTTTTTATGGCTGACATGGACAAAGTCTTAATTAATTTGCAAGTACAATAGTTATTCCATACGTCTGTAGAACGTTGTTAAAATAACGTCTCATTTCAGAAATTTTTATTAATTCAGATCTTTAATACCATATGTATACTCTTGCAACATGTTGCTACAGCGTATAATAGTTTTGTTCACCTAATAGTTGTTTGTATTACCTACAAATAATTGAGTTAGATATAGGGTTATCTATAATTAAGTGATCAGGATGATAAGACGAGGTGAAATCCGAGTGAGTTTCTGTCAGTCCGTCTGTCTGTTACAAGCGATAACTTGCATAAAAATTAGATATCCTAATGAAACTTGGTGCACGTGTTTCTTAGTAAAAAGGTGAGAACGTAGATGGGCGTAATCGGACCACTGCCACGCGCAATAAACGCCATTAATCGCCACTTATAATTTGGTACAACGAGTCGTAATAACGAGAGGACCTGAGGTTTGAAAATTTTCAAAAAGTGGTCGTGGCCCCGCCCTCTAATAAGTTTAATGTATATATCTCCCAAATCTTTCGGGCTATATCACAAAAATTTGCACTGCACAAATCATTAGCTTGAAAATGAATGAAATTGGATGATAACCACGCCCACTACCCATATAATGGTTTTGTTAAAAACTACTCAAAGTGTAATAAATCTATAACTAAACGCGCTAGAGACATAAAATTTTACACCCGAAATGGTATGAAATGGCTGATGTCAAATGTGGGTGGTGGGCATGGCACCGCCCACTTTTGAGTGACATCGCAGATTTCCGGACCAACTAAAAAAATTTCAACCAAATTTGGTGCCTAGCACTAGTTTGATACTTTCATGTTACGTTGTAAAAACGGGTGAAATCGGACAATAACCACGCCTACCTCCTATAATATATCGGGATAAAACTTTGCACGAATATTGCCTTTATGATATGCCATCCAAATTTAGGTCTAAAAATTGTCAAAATCGGACTATAATTATTTAAGCTCCCAGATACCGGTAATGTGGACTTTCTACCGGAAATATCGGACAATGTGTGAGATATATTATTGTATGTCAAAAATTGGTTGAATCGAGTCAATATTTCCCTTAGCCCTATATACCTAATAGAAATATTTTCGAGCATCCGACGGACCTTACAGCCTACATATCGATAAAAATAAGAGTAAAATAAGAGTACAAGTACTTGTACATATAGTAATTTTCATTGTTCTAACAAGCCGCTGAACCTCATTAGAGTTGGTCTAGATCTTGGTCTCAATCTCATATCCCTAATATCATCAGAGAATGTAAATGAATAGAGAAGGAGCACATGTTAAATGAAATCCTTTTGAGTACTAATTTGTAGTTCCAGATGAGGGAACATTGAAAAATATAACTTCGAAAAAGAAAAATACACCACGCAATGTGCGAAATGCTATAAATAGACACAACGAATATTCCTATATGAAAAATCGTTGCGCATACCTATTTAGATTTATGTTTTCAATTTCTATGATATGACAAATTTATAATTATGAAAAGCCTTCTGAAATAAAAAACTGTATTACCGGTAAAAACCCCAGAATTCATAATAAAATAAACATTTAATAAGCTAGTTTTCTAACTTATGTATGTGCGTTGCGTAAGCAATATACTTATTAAACAAATGATAATAATAAAACGGTGGCTAAGCGGCCACGTTTCCACTTTTTCCACTTTTGTGGTGGCTTAGGTCGTAAGCGGGAAGGGGTTAAGCACAATCCGAATACGAGCCTATACGTTCGAATCCTAAAACGAATTTTATTTAATTTTTTTATTTTATTAATTGGAGTCAAAGCATATCATAATTCAATTTCTTTAATAGCATATTTTACTTCCTGAGATAATTAAAATATATCAGGAAAACATAATATGTTCATATGTTTAGGTTTATTGCATATTCCCTTATTATGCGTATTTACACATATGTGATAATCACACATGCATTCATAAGTACACGTACGCTGATGCTTGCTTCTTCTTGCCCCGCACAAGCAATGACTTTTGTCAACACTTTCTGCTTTTTGCGAGAAGCAAGTTGAACGGACACAAGCAGGAAGGGGTCAGGGGCGCCACATAATTATATCAGATATATATTTTATTTATCGAATTTATTTTAAAAACGATTATAGGTATGAATTTATTGGTATTTATATTTTTACGTGTCTATTAATTATATTACGTCAATAAGACATTAATGCATTAGTATTTTTCAGTACAAATTAAGCAACATATTAATATAGGTATTATGAGCCCTCACTTGACACGCCTCTGTGCATGGTGGCAAGCCAACGAAATAACGGCGAGTTCGCGCGGACATTGTGTTATTGAAAAAAACCAAATGACGACTTTGTCGACAAACATACATATATACATATGAGCTCGCATACATATTAACGCCAAATTTTACGCATCGTGGCGGAGTTGACAAAATTTGTTTCAATGGACAATTTTGCGACAATGTCGATCGGCTATGTTGTCTCGTTTGTCCTTTTTGCAGGGCTTTGCAGGTAATGGATGGTAGGATTTTCAGCGGTCCAAATTGTAATATTGAAATTTTGGTGATCTTCAATTTTACCACATACTTCATTTAAATTAATTTTTGTTTGTATCCTCCGCATTTGCGTAGGAATTCTATATGAAAACCAAATGTGGTTTACCAGGCGCACAGAGAAAATAGCGCGGCGCAGAGTTATGAATGAACGCACTTTGCTTTGAAGCAGACGCACGTTCTTTATGAATGAATTTGTTGTCGTTGTAATATGATGGTGCGTCTACGTTTTTTTTTGTCACTTGCGCGAATGTTTAATTTTTTGCGAAAGACATATTGAGGGACATACATATGTACATATGTGTACATATATGCAAATATATTTGGACATGCGAATGAAAGAAGGCAATTTCAAGAATATTCACATATAGACATATGAACATTTGAAGCAAGTAAACAGCAATAGCTATTTGAGTTCACAGATTAGACAAAATTACTCTAATATATGTAGTCTGTGGTGCTGCTCATTATTTATATTTTCTTGTGAGAAGTCAATTTCTTTCGTTTTTATTATTTAAATTTTTGTTTATGCGCATACCAAAGAACATCTGTGCATATATATAATATGTATATACATTTTGCTTATAGAGTGGTGTAGTTCATTTCGTACCCTGATAGTTGTGGTGAAATTTTATTTTCGAACTTGCGCGTTTTCGACGTTCGTTCATCGTAATTAACATTTTAGAACAGCTAACATTTGCTCCTTCTCTATTCATTTACATTCTCTGATATCATCAATTCCGATATTCTGGTTGACTACACTCAACTCGATATATTAAATTTAGCCTCTTCGGGTAAGTTTATGTCAGATTATCTCATTTGAGGATGATTTTAATATAATTTTCACTGACGGGAAGTAATATATAGTTATAAATTTAACTGAGTCTTTGATCTATAATTTAACTTAATAAGGACAAAAATATATACATATATAATATAACTTAATAAATAATATAATATATACATAATAATAATAATATTTTCGGTAAAAGGTCAGGCAAGGGCACTGGGGTCCACATATCCCGTATTTAGGGAACTTGAACAGTTTTGGTCCTATTTTTACAATTTTTATCGCTTCATAACTTACCTAAAGACACTATTTGTGCAAATGATTAAATGCATTAATTCGTGCGGTTTGTTTTCTAAAATTAAAACTTTAATGTGAAAAATTTTTAAAAATTTAATGTTCAAAGTATTGCCCATCGGAAGCTACGATGTTTGCCCATCTTTCCGGCAGTTTGTGGATCCCATCTCAAAAGAACTTCTCCGGATTGGAGGTCAAGATATAATCGAGCCAATTTCTGATACCCTGTTTTGAACTGAAGCGTACTCCGGTGAGGGCATTCTGCATTGATCTGAACAAGTGGTAATCGGAAGGTTCTATGTCTGGGCTACAAGGCGGGTGAGGTAGAACTTCCCTCCCACAGTTTTCCAAATTGTTTTTAACTGGTCTTGCAACATGTGGCCGAGCGTTGTAATGATGAAAAATTATTGATTCGTGTCTGGTCGCATATTCTGGTCGTTTTTCCGCGATGGCCTTTTTCAAACGAATAAATTGTTTTCGGTAGAGGTCCCCATTGATCGTTTGACCCGATTTCAATAGCTCATAACAGAGCACACACATACATAGCATAACCTTGGCACCATGGATATTCGGCTATGCCGTGGATGTCGATGGTTGGCCGGGCTTCACATACGATCTCTTGCCCTTTGGGTTATCATAATGAATCCATTTTTCATCGCCAGTGACAATCCGATGCAAAAATTACTTTTTTTGGTGACGTTTAACCATCATATTCATAAGGCACCCAATTTCCAAGCTTCTGGATGAATCCTAATGATTTTAATCGTCTGGAAACGGTTGCTTGATCATCTCCTAATACTTTTGCAAGTTCTTCTTGCGGCTGGCATGCATCTGCGTCGAGCAATGTATCCAATTCTTCGTCTTAAAATTTTTTTGGCTGTCCGGGTCGTTCTCCGTCGTCTAAGTCGAAATTGCCACTTTTAAACCTTGCAAACCACTTTTGGCACGTTCGTTCGGGTAAAGCATGGTCACCATAAACGTCCAGTAAAATACCATGGCTTTCGGTAGCACTTTTCTTCATGTTAAAGTAATAAAAAAGAGCTCCCCGCAAAAACACTTTATCTGGTACAAATTTCGACATTTTCAAATGAATGAAACAAATTGTTGTTCCCGCTAAAACAAATGACATCTACTGAAAACGACGCGAAATGATAGTACCTTTGAAATGAAGATAGCCACGACGAAATAATACTAGTAGAGCCCTCTCTTAGAAAACCGCACGAATTAATGCATACACCCAATATATATATATATTATATTATATTTAGTGCTAAACCACAATATTTTTAAGAAAACTTTCCCACAAGATTTAATTAAAGTGTCACGCATATTGACCGAAATAAACGATTTTAAGTAAGGTGTATAGATGGAAATCACACTATCGAGTTTATTGGAGCTAGAGTAAGATTGCATTAACGTTTGATGGTTAGGTTAGGTTAGGTTAGAAGGTCGATCCTAAGAAGGATCACACTTGGACAGCTTAAAACGCCGACAATGTCCACAGGTGCTATGTTTAAAATAGCATTAAGAGCTATCGTTGGTGTGGTTCGCTGTGCTCCGGAGATTCCGACGAGTGCCGCTCTTTGAACCCGCTCAAGCTTTTTAGCCAGAGTAGCCCTTTAGAGCGCCCTCCACCAGACGATCACACTATAAAACAAAATTGGCTTGACTACGGTTTTGTCGAGCCAGAACATCACCTTTGGTGAGAGTCCCCACCTTTTCTCTAAAGCTCCCCTGCAGCTATATAAGGCGATCGATGCCTTCTTAGCTCTCTCTCCTCGATGGCCTCCAAGAAAGCTTTCTATCAAAAATAATCCCTAGGTATTTCACCTTATCGCAGGTTGAAGTCGTGAACCCCGAAAGAGGGAAGAAACACGTTTGGGATCTTATATCTCCTAGTAAATAAAACCATTTCGATTTTACTTTGGGTGACGGCTAGGCCGCTTCTATTGGCCCAGTTGGATACCACGTTTAGGTACCCTTAGGTAGGCTCATAGACGGTATTTAGGAATTATCCCTTAACCATAGGAACCACATCATCTGCACAAGCTATCGCCCGACAGCCTAGTTCCTTTCTGGTTTTCTTGCCACTACCCCGCTACAGTTCTGTCGCAGAGAAGACTAAATTTGAAGTGCTTGAGGTTTAATAATACCTCCAATTTTTCGAAGACTTTAACCGCTGGCTCTGGCCGCACGTTATTGAAGGGCCCCTCGATGTCGAGAAAGGTGCCCAGAGCCAATTCCTTATGCATAAAGGCTATCTCCAGCCGTGACACTACATCATGCAAAGCAGTGTAGACTGACTTGCCCTTGATATAGGCATGCTGCGCCTGTAACAGTTTACTCCTCGGTATTCTGCTCCTTATGTACAGATCCATAAGTCTCACCAGCGTTTTTAACAAAAACCAGGATAGACTAATGGATTTGAAATCTTTTGCATCGACATAAAAGTTTTTGCCCTTCTTCAGTAGAGCGATTCAGTGGAAAATAAGCCTTTAGGAGTAGCTTTACCGACTCCGACTCCTCGTTACTCGTTGTCCACCCACTATTTGAATTTCACAGATACCACAATGGAGTAGGATTTTTTGCAAAAATGCGCCTAAATCTTGAGCACTCGTGACAACCCTTTGCATTGCCGCAGAAGGCTCTCCACGAAGCTCTCTTGGCTTTCTTCAACTCCGATTTGTAGATGGCCAGCCCGGCCTTGTACAACGCCCAGTCGTCACTAGAGCCCCTTTTTGCAGGCTTTATTGAAGAGTCTTGTACTCGAAGATCTAACCTCCGTAAGCTCCGAAATCCACCAAGGGGGTTTCACTTTGCTTTTTTGAGTTCTCAGAGTCCAGGAGCTTTCAAGAGTAGTTCTACTAACAGAGCTGAAAGCCTCGACGAGCTCATCAAGCCTCCGCAGATAGGATCGAATCCCTGTCAGGAGCGGTTGGAGGAAATCAACCTGCAATACAGGACCCAATTGGTATTCCTGAAATTTCTATAGGTTTTGTGCTGCAGGCGCGTGGCGTTCAAGCTGAAACCAATATATTTATGATCGGAAAAGGAACGGTCATCTAGAATTCTCCATTCCGAAGTGCTTCCTTTACTTCGGAATGGAGAGTTCTAGACGACCATTCCTTTTTTTCCCTAGAGGCTAACGAAACGTCAAGATCTTCCGCCATGCTAGCTGTTACAAAGGTAGGGCAAATTTCCCTATTGCATATAGAAAGGTCTACACTACAAATAAAATCAAAAAGTAGCTCACCTCTTGCGTTGATGTCCGAGCTTCCCCAGACAGTGTGCCTTGAATTGTTATCCGAGCCTACTGAGACTGCGGCTCCTTTGCGCCTGGCCTCTGCCAGACTCCTCCTCAGCAGGTCCAAGGTGAAGCCACCTCGTCGTCGTGCGCCATATAGCCTGAGCCAAGCCAGAGTTTTCTAGCACTGTGCTCCAGCCTAGCAGTGACGACATCCTCGTTGGTGAAATTAAGTAAAAGAAAAATGTTACGTTCGTTTCAGACCATCAGACAGGCTCTGGTTCAACCTGTGCTGCTTGCCGCTAGGAGCTTATGGCTTTTAGTCCTTATCTACGGAGGTTACCTTTGAGTGCTGGGAGTTAATTTGGAGGATCTTAATCCTCCAAACTCCTCTCCAGCAGTTTGAGTTCCGCACCATCATCCGTACCATCGACCCAGCCTCCTCGAACAGGCGCTCTAGACTGAAGACGGACACATCATCATCTGACTATCCACCCGTGCTCACCTCGTCCGAGAGGATAGGGTCGATATCCATTTTCGAGTATGTATCTTTCCCATTCTCTTCCGTCCCAGCGAAGGCATCGGGCCATCCGCCCTGGCTTCTGTTGGGAGTATCCTAAGAACAACCCTCTCGGAGCTGTAGCTTATGGCCCCCTTTGCAATGCTGAGAGGAGTTAGGGACTCCTTGTTTAGGAGTATCAGCGCTTGTCGATATTGCTCTTCGGTCCTCTCCAAACTAATCACCCTCCAGTCTTTGATGAGAAGAGATGGACTGCAGTACTGCAATATCTTTTCTATTTCGGCTAGGGTAGAGGGTTCGGTCGGAAGCCAAAGCCAAACGCGAGGCCAAGTCAAGAGACTGCCTCTAGCGACGGTAAGCAACACATACCTCGGATTTTTATCATCACCCTTTAGCGGGGACGATTTCGTCCTCCTCGGTAAAGGGGTCCCCCCAGGGAACCGTCCACTATAGCAGAAGTCGTTTTCGATCTGCTTGCTCCCTCGTCCAAGGCGAGGCCAAGGCGAGTGTTAACGCACGCCCTTATGAAGCAATGCGTTCAGAGACGACCAGCGCAAAGAAGGAGTCATCTCAACAAACACCTACCACACTAACTTAATGATGACGGGAGGGGAACGTACTCCGAGGCCTGCCATGGTAGGGCGGCCTTGGCATTAGCCCATCACCCATTTCTGCAGGGTATCAGCCCTGCATACTCAGGTGACTGAATACTACGAACACCAACCCAGGGTTCTATCTAATAGTCCATCTAGTCTATCTAATAGTCCAGGCTATGTACGTGTCGAGCAAAGGTCAGATCAGGAGTTGAAAAAGGCCTTAAAAGCGACAGGTCATTGGGCGTTACCCAGGATGCACCGCGCAGGGGCGAACCGGCTTTACATCCCAATGTTTGATGGTACTCTAGTACCATATACTCGAGAACTTGTCTCCATGAAATTTTTGCGAAGATATCTCACACACTGATTGACATAATTGAAATTAAGCTGAAAAACTACCCATAGTTGGACCACACGATAATTTAACAAGCCAAAAAGGGCTCAGTTAACGTGCAACTTGTAAGCATCAAATTCGAAGAAATACCTTCCGGTATTGGAAAACTATATTTAAAAAAATGTTGCTAAAGTGTTCAACCTTCATTGTTCAATTAAATTGAATGGCTAAAATTTGTATCTTATTAACTTATATTAAGGGTTAAAGATTCAGTTAGTTTAATAACTAACTATATTTTATTTCCCGTCAGCAAAACTAATGTTAAAATCATCTTCAAATAAAATGTATCTTACACACTCAACCTCAAGGCTAAATTTAAGATATATATTATGTCAACCCCAGGAACGGAATTGTTTATATGAAGGATATGAGGTTTGGACAAAGGTCTAAACCAATTCAATTCATATTCTACTATAAACCACATAAATTTTAAGAAATATTTTCCACATAGATTTATTAAAATATCTCACTCTTTGACCAACCTAAACGATTTAAAATAAAGCTGAGAAGTCGGAAATCATTATATGGGATGTATTGGGGCAGTCAAGATTTTGGCTGATTTCACTAACTTTTGGCATTGCTCAGGTATATTCAAGAATATTTTCAAGCACTTTTATAAATATATATCTCATACACTGACCGACATATTCGGCATAGGTTTTGTTAGAATTAGAAAAAATATTATATGTAGTGTATAGGAGTTTGGGTAATTCGTAGTCCAATATCAAATATTTTCGGGATTAAAGTAGTTAAGTTAATTTGGTAAGATATCTTACATATTGACCGATATATACGGCATAAAGCCAACCGGAAGTTTGAAAATCTTATATATATATCTTAGTGCCATACAAATTGAACGATCGGAATCAAGTTCCTGTAAGGAACCTTTGAATTCATGAAGGGTATTATAGCTGCGATTCAACCGAAGTTGACGTTTTTTCTTTTTTTTTTTTGTTATAATCGGACACATATGCTTATCATGTGCTTGCATTAGCAGCCAACCTCGATTCGAAGATTATTTTTGACAAGAGAAAAGGTTAGTCACGTTTTAGTGTGCTCTTCGATTTTTGACTTTTAAAAGAAATAGATCAAAGAATATGTATTAAATTTTGCATTAAAAATGGAATAAAGTGCTCTAAGGCACTTGAAATGTTGACTGTGGCATTCGGTGAGTCCACCTTGTCTCAAAAACGTGTTTATAAGTTGTACAAGCACTGGAGGTGTGATCACGTCAACTAGTGAATAAAACTTTGAAACAGTAAACAAAATTGTTTTTAAAAATCGTCGAATCACCAATAGGGTAGTTGCAGGAAGTTGGCTATCAATCGGCTCATGCATTCAATTTTCTCGAATATTTTCGGCATGAGACGTGTGGCAGCGAAGTTTGTTCCGACATTGATAAATTTTGAGCAAAAGCACATCAAAGAACGCAACGAAATATTTAATTTTTGGATCAGTTTTCAAATTGTTTCGCCGACAAGAAGAATTAATGATAATATTAAATAAACATATGGATAATGGGATCATTTGCTGAAGTCCGTTGTCACACGCATCATTGGTGAGCAACGAAGATAGTAAAGAATTACTTTCCGATGCCAATGGTGGAGGAGAAAAATTATCCGGCGGTCATAATTTTACAACTCTAGATATGACCTCTGGGTATTACGTTGCCCTCAGTCGAAGACAACAAGAAATATACTTCCTATTCGAACATAATGTTATGCCATTCGGGTTAGTCAATGTCCCGATGTATTTCCAAGAGATGGTGCTACGATTGATCGCAATCTCAAACATAGAAACCGAATTATTAGTTACGATGGCGGAAGGCTTTGGTTGTTTTTCAAACAATGCATGGTTCAAATTGAAAAGTTTTTGTCTATAGCGATTAATATATCACACCATTCTGATCCCACTGAAAACAGAGCATTGCGTTCTTACCGAATCGATCTGTGTATGCCATCGATGGTGATGGTTGTCTCGAATTAACCCATGATTTTCTCTGTTTAAAATTCGTAAAATAAAGGCATTTTTCATCGCCAGTGATAATTCGATGCAAAATAGATTTTCTTTTGTGTATTTGAAACAAAATTTCACAAGTGTTTTTTCCGTTTTCCATTGGTCTTTCATTTAATACATGGGGAACCCATTGTTCACACTTTTGGATCTTTCCCATAGTTTTCAAACGGTCTGGAATTGTTTGTTGTGCAGCACTTAACATGGCTGCCGTTTGCTTTTGACTCAAAGTATCACCTTTTTTGGTGGTCGTCCACGTTCTTCATTTCTCACATCAAAATCATTACCTCTGAACCGTTTAAAATATATTTTGCATGTTGCTTCTTAAGGAGCATGATCACCATATGCCTCGACAAGTATACGATGCGACTCTGCAGCACTTTTATTCAAATTAATGCTTTCGGCAAATAATTACTTTTCGGTACAAAATTTGACATATTCAAATTCAAATAAATGCCTATAATTTTAAAAAGTTTCATCGTTATTTAAGTAGATACCCAATTCATTGGGGAGCACACACCATTGCTTTAAAATTAACATTCGCTTTATTATTATAGAAAATAAAAAACCGGCGTATTTAAGGAGAAGGTTTTATTTTAGTTATTAGCGTTTTAAATGTATACATGAAATAGTTTGTCGCGCGGGGTCCCTGGAATAATCGAACAAATGTCGAATGCGTTAGATCGTTGTATGTCGGCGCGTGCGGAAATGTGTTGTAAGGAAGTGTTTAAGCGAAAGATTTGGCGCTCCGAATCACAGAGGAATAGCATGAGGTGAAAGCGATCTTTTAGTATTTACCTATGTTCTTTTTACGTGTGGTGTGTAAACGTGTACGGGTTCGCTGATTTTTTGTGTGTTGGTGTTGTCGTATGTGTTGTGGGTTGTATTAAGGTGTGCTAATGATGTGCCGGTGTAGACGGTGTATCCTGACATGATGGGAATGTTGCTTGTATTTCGGTGTGCTGCAGGTGAAGTAACCGAGGGCGCGACATACAAACACCCGACGAATAGTTGCCTTGTGGTATGTGCACGTCCATATTTACTTGTTACACATACAGAAACGATTCGTTTTTAAATAATATTATATATATATTTATTTATATTTTATTTAGGGGTAGTGATGTTGATCTACTCTTTACTTAAAATTACCGTTCGTTTTACGAATTTATTTGCAGTTTTTTTTTTATGATGGTCTTCTTTTAAATTTTACTGAAATATTTGTGTGTGTGTTTTCCATCATACCTTTTGTTGAGTTCTTTTAACTATTTCTTTTATATTCTTTCCGTCGGCATTATTAAGTATAGGTGTGGCCAGAATTGATGCTCCTTTGAGAAAATACCCTAGGTTTAGGGGTGTCAAGTCGGAGGGATTTTGCGAGAGAATGGCCGTGAGTCGAGACCGGCTGCGACCGTTTTATTTAACTTTATTTTTGCATTTGTTCTGGCTAGCCATAATTATCAGATTAAGATTTTCGTTTTTATCATTATTAGTGAAAGCCAACTGACTGACTGTCAGTGGGAATGTTTTAGGTCAATAGAACCCACAAACCATTTGAAAAAGTGGACTGAAATTTGATAAATTATTGTTTCTTTCTGAATTTTAGATAATTCATGAATATCGTTACTTGTTCATCGATCAATATTCTTTCATTTTTGTATGCTTGTAATAACTTTGGATGGTTTATGTATAAGACTGTAAACATGTCCCGGAAGGACGACCATTGGTCACAACTCCATGAAATGTTTCGGTGTCACATGCGGGGATCTTGAGGTGGATGCCTGAACTTGCCTCTTGACTTTGAAACGAGTCCAAAAATTGTGGAGATTTTTATTTTTAATTTCTAACACCGATGCAAAATTTTCTTGAGTTGGTGAAGAGGAAAATGTAGTACAGTACCTAATTAAACTGTCACTTTCTGAAATAAACTTTGCGGCTGATAAGTATTTACCTCTGTTTTGCTATGTGGCAACCTGTTTTGAGCGTGTAGCATGTGTATTTTGACTTTTATTATCATTCTTACTTAAATAAAGCGTTAAATTATGATTGAAACCGAATACTATTTTAGGTGAATAAGAGTTTTTTATTTCGGATTAGACTAGTATTTACTAGCGAAATTAAATTTTTGAATTTGTATATTAATTTTAATATATGTGGTATTATTAGAAAATTGCACTTTATATTAAAAGTTTTTATGCCCTTATGTTGAATAAGTTATACCCATACGTGGACTAGTGTGTATATACTTATGTTTTGTGTATATGAGGACTCGTTGAAAGAATCAATGTCCTTTAAAAAGGGTGTTTTTTTAGAGGTATAGAACAACAATGGATTATTCGATTGACATGAATTTTATTTATTCGAAAGATAATATTGTGGCATTACATTTTAAATATGATTTCAGGCAAATGATCGCCACGGCTGGCTCGTCCATTTTCGATGACTTTTTCCAACATTTTTGGCCGTATATCGGCAATAACACGGCGAATGTTATCTTGCAAATGGTTAAGTGTTTGTGGTTTATGTGCATAGACCAATGACTTTACATTACCACACAGAAAGTAGTCTAGCGGTGTTAAATCACAAGATCTTGGAGGCCAATTCACAGGTCCAAAACGTGAAATTAGGCGGTCATCAAACGTGTCTTTCAATAAATCGATTGTCACACGAGCTGTGTGATATGTTGCGGCGTCTTGTTGGAGGCACAGCTCCTAGACATCATGGTTGTTCAATTCAGGAATGAAAAAGTTAGTAATCATGGCTCTATACCGATCACCATTGGCTGTAACGTTCTTGCCATCATCGTTTTTGAAGAAGTATAGACCAATGATTCCACCAGCCCATAAAGCGCACAAAACAGGCAGTTTTTCTAGATGTAACGGTGTTTCGACATACACTTGAGGATTAGCTTCATTCCAATTGTTTGTTGACGCAGCCATTCAACCAGACGTGCGCTTCATCGCATCATACGATAAAATGAACGTAATGCGAAATACGTATTCCGCACCAAACCATTATTTTCGAAATAATTGCACTATTTGCAAGCGTTGTTTAGGCGTGAGTCTTTTCATGATAAATTGCCAAACCAAACTGAGAATAAATCATTTGACAGCTGTTAAATCGGTCGCCATCTTGAACAGTAATGCCAAGTTAATGCCAAGTTCTCGAAAAAACATCCGTCTTAAAATATGATTTTATGAGTTGTTTGTAATCCGGTTCATGTTAAACCGCATTTTTATACCCTGCGTAGGGTATATTAAGTTTGCGACGAGGTTTGTTACACTCAGAAGGAAACTTCAGAGACCCTACAAAATACATATATGGATATAAAGTATCAGCATGACGAGCTGAGTCGTTTTCGCCATGTCCATCTGTCTATATATACTCGGCCTATCCCTCAGTTTTGAAATATCGATCTGAAAATTTGCATACATCCTTTTCTTCTCAAAAAGCGTCTCATTTGTCAAGTGCTTGCATGAAAAACTCTATCATTTGACGAGATATCTTCTCGAAATTCGGCAACGTAGCAAGGGTTATTATCTAAATCAACAATGCAATGTTCGAAGAAATTGTTTAGATTGGATCACTGTCATACAAACTGAACGATCAGAATGAAGTCCATATATTTTTATTTCACGAGATGTTTTTAGTAAATTTGGGAAGGGCTATTTTGTAAGGTAATAATGCAATCTCCGAAGAAATTATTGTTTGCAAGGAAGACCCGGTTCGTATTTACTTGCGATAGCAAAATAATTTTTTATATTTTATTTTATGTATTTGTCTCTAATTAGCAACCGGGAAGGCGGAGCCGTCTTCCGGTAAAAGAAATGTAAAATCGGAGTACTCCACGAAGAGGGTGGTAAGATAGTGAAAGTTGGCAGAAACTTGCTTACAGGTAGCGAAAGCAGGGGTACGATGCGGGATGCAATCGCCAACATCAGCAGAAAAGCCTCTGTTAGGATCATGGGGGGTCCGAATGCCCCGCCAGTTGCTAAGTGTTCCGGAAAGAAACACGTGATGGCAGTGAAAAAGCTGAAATTCGATCGTCGCTTAACACCGAAGATTTTAGAGCGCTACGGTAGAAAGAATGTTGGACAGGAATCTGAAACGCATGCTAGCACACTTGAGTGGGCTAAAAGAGTGCTGAGCGGCGGAAATAAAAACAGAGTCGGATCGAGCGATTCCCAATCTCTTTTAAAGCGACAGAGGCCGCAGGAGGGGGAAGCCTGCCTCGACAAGAAGCCACAGGCTGGAGCGGCATCAACGTTTAGCGAAATCTCTGAACTTGCTGGATGCGGGGTGTTGGACCGTAGTAGGGAGGATATAGCCATCTCCCGCTATGAGTGGGAGCAGGTAGCTGCGGCCCCAGATGGGAAAGTGTCGGATGCCACCATGGCCTTCACAAGATGATTGAGTGTTCTGACGAACGAACGGCATTCCTCTACAAATATGCTGTCTCAACGATGGAGGAAATTTTGAAGGGAGCTAAACTAAAGTGAATCTACCAGTACGCCCTCTAGCTCGTGTCTGGCTTCAAGCTGAACCCTCTAGCTCTGAGGAAATTGAGGAGATAATGCAATACTACAATCCTTCTCTACCCACGACTGTAAGTCTAAGTCTAAATAAAAAGTTCCTCAGTTCTCTTAGCGACCCCAAGGGGACCATAAGCTATTTCTTCGAGAGGCTGGTTTTCCGGATCCTTGCAAAAGGCGCCAGAGCGGATGACCCACAGGCTCCAGAAGTGCCGGGGAGAAGGGATGTGATGTCTTAACGGGCATGAAAATCGACCCCATTCCTTCGGACGTGGCAATTGCTGAGTAGCAGCGGCATCTCCGCGTTAAGGACAATAAGCCATAGGTTGCTGGCGATAAGCATATTGGTAGAACCACAGCTTGTCTGTTTCAGACACAGCACATTTCAGCAACGAGGATGCCGCCACCGTCTGGTGGAACAACGTCGCCGGAGAGCTCTGGTTGATGACGACGAGGTGGACCCACCTCCGGAATTGCTAAGCAGAGCTGTAACAGAGGCCAGGCAAACGAGGGCCAACGTAGTAATTTGCTGGGATGTAAACGCGAGGCACTCTGTCTGAGGAGCGCGGATATAAATGCTGGAGGAAAGTCACTTTTCGATTTTGTTTGTTGTAAAGATCTATTTATATGTTATAGGGGAAACTCCCACACCAACGACGTTATACTTGCGCAACTTCAGTGGACGGTAAGGTGTCATGCAGCTGGTGGGCCCGCATCACTGACAGTGAGCTCAAAGTCACACAAAGAGTACATGGCCTCACTAACAGTAGCATCAAGCTACTTCCATATAAAACTTTTCTGGGTGCGTGGCCATAGCGGAATCGTCGGATGATTCTTCCACTTTCCAGTATACAAATCAAAAACCAATAAATATATCCTATTACAACTTTAAACGAAGAGTGCCTTTGAGGTGTGACCAAACATTGTCAAAATCGGACCAAAATCATTAAGCCCCAATACAGTTCATATTGTTAACTTTTTATCGAAAATATCGGTCAATCTGTGAGAATATAAATGGTATTATAGAAATTTGGAGATAATCCTTTTTTGATAATAGTATGCTTGTATATCAAAAATGGATTGTATCCGATCAATAATTCTGTTGACCCCTTTTACCTGATAGAAATATTTTAGTACTTCAAACTGACTTAACACCGCATATATCGGAAAATATGTGAGTTATCTTAATAAAATTGAGAGAGCGTATTTTTCTAATAACAGCGCATCTTTGTGCTTAAATGGATAAAATCCGGTGAAAACATGCCTTAGACCCAATACCCATTGAACCTCAGAGAGTTTCTTTATACTCTTATTAAGTGCATCACGTTGTTTATATATTCCCAAAACGAAACGTCGGAGATCTATCTCGTTCCTGAGATATATCTTGTCATCTTAAGGTGGGCGATGTCACTTCCAGTGTACAATTTTGATATTGATTCATATGAAGCTTGCCAGCGTCGTCTTAGTTGTAAAGTTAAATGTCTCGAAAATGTTTAGTTAGTTAGTTATCAATATACTCGTTATATGAGAAGTGGGCGGAATCATCCTCCCAGTTTACCAATTTTTGCACTGTAGAGGGAGGTGTCTCAAATATCTGTCTCGAGCAATTTTGGTTGATAAGTATAGCTTTTGGAGATATATTTAAATGTTTTCAATAAGAGTTTTGTATCTCCATTTCGATTCGTTTTAGAAACTAAACAATCGTTAGGTTAAAAAAATTATTCCACTAAGATACTTCAGATATTGATTGATATCTTTGGTAAAAAGTCAGCCATAGACATTCAGGTCCACATATTCTACTAAAAAGCTATTGTCCGATTCCGCATTTTTTAGGATTTAAGATTGCGTACCTTAAATACACTTTTCGGGCAAAGTTCAAAGGCTATTGTGGCGTAGATGTAATTGTCATTTGATTTCGCCCATTTTCACAATGTATGAGAGGATTGTTTAGATAACCTCACACACCAATTCTTACACCTGCTCCCAGAGAGCTCTTCCCTACCATCTTGATTGAGAAATCAAATGCTTGTGATATAATTATTCAAAGAGTTATCGCATTTTTAGCAGTTTTCAACATAACCGCTATATGGGGAGTGGGCGTGGGTACTATCTGATTTTATTTTTCGCAGTGTACGAAGAACTGTTAAAAGGGCTTTTTCTCAGCAAGTTTGGTTTCTTAAGCTCTAGCGGTGTGGAAAATATGTACATTAAACCAATTACGTTGCGGGGACACACCCAATTTTTAGCCCACAATTATCCTTCGCTTCTGCGATCCCGTTTACTATATTACATTTTTGCATTTTAAATTAGTGCTTAGTTATGGCACTTTATAGGTTTTCGTTCACTGGCGTTTTGTCCGATTTTGGCCAAGGAACATATGTAGCAAGTTTCATTAATACATCTTAATTTTTACTTAACTTACAGCTTGCTTATTGTGGTATATCCCCACAGAAGATATTACCACACGCGATGACGCCTCACACCAGTGATGTAAAAGTACGTATTGTGCATTTTTCCGGCATTTTAAACGTAGTCGTCACTTTACGCACAATCGTCAAGAAAAAGACAAAAATATGTACATATGTATACCTTAAATCTCTTCGTCATAAAAATTTTATTTGCGACTTAAAGAATACGATATTTTAAAAACTATACAGTATAACATCACATACACAATTTTTATTAATAGCAAAGTAGTTTCGAGAAAAGGGAAAAAATAGCTGACAAATAGTAAAGCGGAAAGTGCGTATTTTTTGCACATTGGATAGGTAAATGTAAAATTTGTGAGCATTTCAACAATTCTAAGTATAACATCACATACACAATTTTTATTAATAGCAAAGTAGTTTCGAGAAAAGGGAAAAAATAGCTGACAAATAGTAAAGCGGAAAGTGCGTATTTTTTGCACATTGGATAGGTAAATGTAAAATTTGTGAGCATTTCAACAATTCTCATATAATATTATATAATATTTATACCCTTGAAATATGTCGCTACAGAGTGCTACGCCTACTTCCCATATAACACAGTTTTTAATTCCATCTGATTTTTTCACTTTTCAGTATACAAATCAAGCACCAATGAATGTATCGGGAGAGAATCCTTTCCTGATAATTGTTTGCCTGTATGTCAAAAATGGGTTGAATAGGATTAAATAACTCCCTTATTGTTACCTAGTATAAAGATTTTTGAGCCTCCATTTGGATTTATATTGCATATATCAACCAATATGTAAGATACTTATCTTATCAAAATAAACTGTACATATAATATTGAATATACTATAGTTTTATGTCAAAAATATGTGAAATTGGTCTACGAATTACCCTAATTCCCATAAAAAACAATTAGTGATGTTATATTTTATTCTAACAAATTTTATGCCGAATATGACGATCAGCGGATGAGTTATACATATACACATATGAAATTGCTTGAAAATATGTTCTCAAGTATATTTGAGCAATGTCAAAAGTTAGTGTAATCAGACCTTTTCTGCACCCAATATACTCCATAGTGATTTCCGACTTATCACCTATCTTTAAACCGTGGTGTACGGAATGACCGACAGGAATGGAAGCATAGAAACCGTTATTGTGAAGCAGAACTGCTTTAAGGCTTCTTTCTTAAGAATCTATGAAAATTCGCCACTATGCTGGGTCATCGAACCTATAATATTGATACAATAAACCAACTCGTCTTTTGGGCAAAGTCATCATGTTCAGGTACCACACCATCTTGATCAAAACTTTAAATCTGAAACGTATTTTGGTCCTGTGAGGAATGGGACGAGTAGCTGATTGCAGTTTGGGGTAAGAAGTTGAGTGCTTCTGTTTGGATTTATACTCTTTCACATAACAGAAACAAAAGTAACAATCATCACTGCCGTTCTTTTGTTTGCGCCATACGAAAGGAATCGCACATCGGCATCTTTGATTGAAATGATTTCTATGCCATCTTTAGTGTTTCTATTTTCTTCCTTACGGTTTCCAATTGCATCTCCAGAGGTTATAGATATATATTATAGGTTTTGCGAAGAGACGTACGATAAACTGTCGGTGTAAGGAATTCAATGAACATAACTTGAGTATACAGTCTAAAAGGTATAGAAGTGAACGAAAAAGCAGAACACAGTCTCCATTAACTGTTTCAAAGTCGCAACCTAAAAGGAATGGGGCGGGTAGGGTGGAAAACACTTTAAAAGCCCAACAAGTCTTGCGACCGCTTGCGGTTAGACATCATTAAGACCTTTGACCTTAAAACAATATGAATTCAAATAAATCTAAATTATTTTGTTACAGAAATATAAAAAGCAACCGCAATGAGTCATAAGCAACGGCGAACTCGAACGAATTTCACTACAGAACAACTTAACAATTTGGAGAAACTTTTTGATGAAACTCATTATCCCGACGCTTTCATGAGAGATGAATTAAGCCAGCGACTGGGATTAAATGAAGCAAAAGTACAAGTAAGATTTGTAGATACTAAATGTATATATTCCAGAAAACAAGTCAAATAAAAGGGCGTCAGTTTAGTTGGATCTAAATTTTCATTATGCCTATACAATTGTAAATTATTTCTATAACATCTTTAGCGTTTCTATTTTCTTCCTTATGATTTCTAATTGCATCTCCAGAGGTTGTTTGTATAGTTCTGTAGGTTTTCTATTATACAAAGTATTTCGATCATATTTATCAAGTGCAGTACGGTGTCATATAAATGTATGTTTTCTGAATCAATTTCAAAGTATCTTGTTAAATGGTTGAGCTTTACGACGGACATATGGAGTAATTCTACAAAGACTTGCTGATTGCTAAATTTCACTGCTAGGATTGTGCACACTGCAGAAAATATAAATGCTGAATTAAACAGTGTTATTAAAGAATATAAAATCAGTCCAAATATATTTTTGGTTGTATCTGACAATGCTGCCAATATGACATCCCCAATGCAAAGTGAAGTGGTTAGGATGTACCACACATACATACATTACAACTAGTGAGCCAAGAAAGTGTTTTAAAAATGAGGAATGAGAGTTAAGTCAGAAATGTCGAAAACTTGTGGATAATTTCAAAAGAAGTGAGCAGGAATGTCGCGACTTAAAAAAAAAAATGCAGAACACTATTGGTTTGGCAAACCATACCTTAATTCAATACATTATTTGAAGACCTATATAATGCTAAATCTGTTATATTTATGAGCAGAAGGCTGCAGTTAACCTATACATAACCGAGCGAGAATCTGTATAATTTCTGACAGCGAGCAAGTGGGAAACCATTTGTAGTGTAATTGCAGTATTAACCCTTTTTATTAAGCAACTCAGGATTTGTCTTATGATTCAACATGTGCCTCTGTCACAATTCCTTTATTTGCGATGTTCAAAAAAAAGTTAAAGCGTACCGATAGTGATGAAGCAAAAATTTCTATTCTGAAAGATAAGTTAACAGCTTCTTTACTGTGGCGTATTTTTTATTAGGACGAGCTCAGTGTTGCTTGTTTTTACGGTACTCGATCCTCGTTTTAAACACAAATATATTTCGACTGAGGAAATAAAATTAAAGTTAAAAGCACAACTAGGTTAATTAGAGGATGATAATCGATAAGAACTATACCAACAACTAACCACGCGAAAGGTGTCCATAAAGATAACATTTGCGATTCTCACGGTTACGAAATGCTAACGCAAGGTGTTTAATTGGTCAAGTACTGTTTACCGTTTAAAACAAAGGTTTGATGCAATCTTTCTCTCATCTTTCTGATAGCAATATTTTCAAATATTGGCACCAAAACTCCTTGGCTAAGTGAGTTAAGCTTCCCGCCCTGATGCACTCAACTACGCCGCACAACATACCACTCACAAGGCAACACTGGCACACACACCACACATACTAATGCAACACAACTGGAAGCAACACCTACGCATAGCAATACACGCAGGATACCAACACATCATAACTCTACACAACCCAATGAACAAAACCTCTGTCCGGACAGGCCTCTTTGTTTACTTCGACCGACTTGCGATCATCCCACATCGGAGCACGTTTTCTTGGCGCACATCTCATCTCGTCATTTCCTTTATATAATACATAATTAACACGGCTTCACTGGTACCCGACTGGGGAATTATTTTATTATTGTCAAAAAAAAAAAGAAATCAAATTGTTAACATATAAAGTGTTTGAATAAAAAGCAAAATTGGTGAAAAACATATATAAAACAATTAAGGAAGGGCTAAGTTCGGATGTAACCGAACATTTTATACTCTCGCAAAGTCAAATAGTATCATCGATTGAGATTTCTTTGTGGATTGACTGATATTTTCGGTAGAAGGTCAACTATAGGCACTGGGGTCCACATATTTAGTATTTAGGGGCTTGAACAGTTTTGGTTCGATTTAGACAATTTTTGGACACAAGGTGGCATACTTTAATCGCATTATTCACGCAAAGTTTTATCCCGATACAATCATTGTTGCCTTATTTGCATAGTGGAAAGTGAAAGAATCAGATGGAATTTAAAATGGTGTTATATGGGAAGTAGGCGTGATTGTAGTCCGATTTCGCCCATTGACATAGAAATATAAAAAGAACGTTATGCACCGAATTTGGCTGAAATCGGTTAAGCAGATCTCAAGATATGGGCTTTCACCTAAAAGTGGGCTGTGCCACGCCTACTGTCTAATTTTGAACCCGGTTCCTATAAAGTCATCTCATACCATCCCAGAGATAAAATTTAATGTCTCTGGCGTGTTTTGTGCTTGATTTATCACGCTTTTAGTAGTTTTGAACAGTACCGTTATATGGGGAGTGGGCGGAGTTGCCATTCGATTTCAACTATTTTCACACTGTAGGTAGAGGTTCTAAAAACATTTGCTTCCAGTGAAGTTTTTTTTATAGCTTTAGCGGTTTAGGAGATATGCACATTAAACCTATTAGGGGCGGGACCACGCCTCTTTAAAAAAAATTTTTTAACTGCAGATGCCCCTCCCTATTGTGATCCTGTATAGCAAATAACAGTCTTGTATCTTGTTGTGGAGCTTAGTTATGGCAATTTATTTGTTTTTGAATAGTGGCGTTTTGTGGGCGTGGCAGTAGTCCGATTACGCCCATCTGCAATACCAACCGTCTCCCGGTATCAAGAAACATGTCTACCAAGTTTCATAAAGATATCTCAATTTTTACTCAAGTTTGAGCTTGCACGGACGGACGGACAGACAGTCACCCGGATTTCAACTCGTCTCTTCATCCTGATCATTTATATATACATAACCCTATATCTAACTCGATTAGTTTTAGATGATACAAACAACCGTTAGGTGAACAAAACTATTATACTCTGTAGCAACAGGTTGCGAGAGTATAAAAAGTGCGCAAGTGTAGAAACATATAAACCCATGTAAGGGCAGTGAAATTACATAAATCCGTTATATTATAATAAATGTATAAATATACAGTGTCCGAATCTAGAACCAACGCTATTGAAAAAGATACGTCTTCGGCGCAGATCTGAGTAAAAAAAACTCATTCAATATCTTTAAATAACGGTGCCTATTGACAGTTACTGTTACACCATTTTATTCAAAGAAGGTTGGCCCGACAATACACCATGATGAAACTGCGCACCACACAGTGACTCGTTCGGAGTAAAGTTCAACCTCGGGGTTTATTTCAGGATTTGATTCACACATACGGCAATTTTGCTTGTTTACATTTACCTTATAATTTTTTGGCTAAATTCTACGCGAATAGACAAATCTAAAGAGTTTAACCGGTTTGTTATTTGAACTTTGTACAGAAACTGGTTTAAGGCATCATGAATTATCCGTTGTAATGACCGTCTGTTAACTCCAATGTGCACCGAGATGTTGCGAGTGGAAACTCTTGGATTTGCCGGTTGTTTGATTTTTAAATAATAGGCAAATACTTTCGTCGCCTAGTTCTGTAATTTTCATGATTTCTTTGTATACTAATTTTAATGCGGAATGAATTTCAAAGCAATTACACTTATTTACTGGTTTATTTACATATATCAGCGCACGATATTATGACGTATTTAGGATTTTTCACTTTTATTTCTGGAAGATTGAGAAAAGGCCTAAATTGTTTTTTTTTTTAATTCTTTTTTGTTTTGATTGGGGGTTAGAGGCCAGCAAGGCAAATCTGTTATCCATAAGATTGGGAGGCCGGGGGCCCATGTTTCTTAGTTCGCAAACTATAAGTTTGTAATAACTATATGTATGTATATGTATATATATTTTTCTGTACTAAATAGCTCAGTTCAAAGAGCAAGAACAATGTGAAATAACTATAACACAAATAGAAACCGTACATTCGCTCAGGCGGAAAAGAGGACAACGGAAATGAAAAAAAAACACGTCTTGACACGTCTTGAGTTAAGGAACGTCACCTAACAGTGATCGTTGCCGCGCCAACTCTCCAAATTGTATACCAAATATTCTGCAACCCTTCTGTACCATCCGCTCTCACCCATGTTCGCACTGTGTGAGGAGGTGACTGAAGAACTTGTCCTCTGCAAGGTTGATTGATATAGTTTTAGTGGTTTGTGGAATATGTATACTGTATATTATTATTATAATATTTCAACTAACGTTATTTTTTGAGCTTAGCAATATACTCATTCAGTCCATCTGCAATATCAACCTTTTCAAGGTGCCAAGAAACAAGTGTTAGAAGTTTCATGAAGATATCTCAAGTTTATTCAAGTTATCGTTTGCACTGACGGATAGATGAACTGTGTTAAAGACAGATCATTTGATTTATTATTTGAACAAAACTATTATACTCTGTGTAATATATTGCAAGAATAAAAAATAAATGAAATGTTGTAACCACGTTGTGAAATTGTCCATTTTGAATGCAATGCTTTATGAAATTTTCTATGTTCAATAAATAAACAGGGTTTTAAGCTATTGCATAGCTTCTATCGCAGGCTTTGAGCTCGCGGACTGAATGAATAAATTTCGTAACGGAAATAAACCTTATGCGCTCAGAATTTGCATATTTTTAGGCGTATCGTATTTCATATATATCAAGCGGAACAAAGCAATTAAAGAGACAGAAGGGTATTCAAAAATAATAATTTTTAGGAGACAATTTTTTTAATGGCAAATAAAAATGTGGAATTTAATAAAAATGTAGTTAATAAAAATAAATTATTCAATATTCGGAGTCCCAATATTAGTAACATTATTATTTAGCTATTTCATAGCTTTTATCGCGGGCTTTGAGCGCGGCGACCGAATCAAGAAATTCCATAACGAAAATAAACACGCGTAACGTTTGTATATCTGTCTATATACAACATATGTATGTAAATATGTACACTTTAAGTTTGAGCAAGAATATATAGTATTATATATCGATGCAGAGTTTGCGAGCCGTGGAAAAATATTTATTATTTGTGAAATATTTTAAATCGACAAGAACTATGTTGCCATATTTGTAAATGTTTTCTGTGTTTGCGGGTTTGGTGGTTGGCACTTTTCCCTTACAGAAGGAACGTCAGAAAGTTGTTCAATTTATGACTTTTAGCTTTTGCCATTGTCGGGAAAGAGGCTTGTAGACAAACGAAGGTTGTTATGCAAATGGTTCCAAACGGTTTTCTGGCTTATCTATAGTTCCTCAGCAATTAAATAAGTGTTCACGTGACGATCTGTTTCCACTATTTCCAGGATTTCATCGCAATTTTCGACGACAGGCCTCCCGACGCGTGGTGCATCTTTGACATCGAAATTACCATAACTGAACCTAGCAAATCACTTTTGTGCTACACTTTCGTTTACAGTATCGGGGCCATAAACTAAATTAATGTTTTCAGCCGCTTTGGCTGCTTTTTCGCTTTGATCGAAGAAATATTGTAAAATATAGCGAATTTTCTCTTTGTTGGTATCCATCTTTGACGAGCGCTGACAACGAACTGAGTAAATCAATCGAAAAACTGTTAAAGACAAACTTTCAGCACGAATAAACACGTTTTCAGCGCCGTATAGTATGACATGATGCGACACGTAACACTAGTACTATGGGCAATAACGCCATCTCTTAGATAAAAACCGAAGGAACTTTTTACTTGACCTAAAACATATGTATATGGGAATTAAAATCAGAATGGTTTATACTGAATATATCCATCAGTGTGTAAGATGTTTTAGCAAACTTAAGTGAATGTATAATATTGGATATACTTAATTAATGAATAAATGTATGATGAACACACTTATGTATTAATATCCAGCCATTTTGACTTTCCATCTGATTATAGTTGTTTATGTTGGACAAAAAGTGTTGTATATTAATGAAAATACGTGGATTTCTTAGCCATAATATGTTAAGTATAGTCCCATTGGTTGAGTTTATATAACATATAATTTGAACAGAAAAGAAAAATGTAGCAATGAAACTATAAACATTTTAGATTTGTTAATCTTTGTATTATCTTAAAATAATCGAATTAGGTATAGGGGTATATACATATATAAATGATCAGGATGATGAGTGACTGTCTGTTTGTCCGTCTGTCTGCCCATCTGTTTGTCTGTGCAACCGATAACTTGCGTAAAAATAAAGATACCTTAATGATTACAATTGATACTGGGGCATTAAATTTTACACCCTGGATGATAAGTGAGGGCTTTGTAGGTGCCGGGGTCAATTGGACGATGTGGCACCGCCCACATTTACGTGAAATCAAATATCGCCTGATCTACTCGACCAATTTCAACCAAATTCGGTACATAACATTATCCTGACGATCCTCTGATACGCTGTGAAAATGGGCGCAATCACGCCTACTTCTCATACGAGTATAGCACAATTTTAAATTCCATATGATTCTTCCACATTCCAGTACACAAATCAAGCACAAATGAATATATGGTATTCAGATAAAAATTTCCACAAAAAGTGCCTTTAAGGTATGCTATCTCGAGTCTAAAAATTATTAAAATTGAATAAAGCTCCGACATATCGAATATTTGTACGTATGGCTGACTTTTTGCGGGTCACTCAGTGAGATATGTTATTGAAATTCGGGGAAAATGTTTTTTGATAATAATATACCCTTGTTTCAAAAATGGGTTGAATCGAGTCAATACTTCCCTTAGCCCCCATATACCTAATTTTCGACCTTCCAGTTTACTTTATACGACATATTTAAAGGGTGATCCATTTTGAGGTTCCCTACTTTTTTAAAGAAAAACCACAGAAAATTCAAATTTAATGAGGAATTTTCACTATCATTCGAAAGAACATTCTTTAGCATTTATTTTTGGAAGATTATCTCTTTCAAATGTTGGCCGCGGCTACGTTTTAGATAGTCCATCGGTTAAGTTTAATTTTCAATGACTCGTTCGAGCATTTCGGCTAGTTACTGACGAATGACACGCGCGATGTTTTGCTCCAAGCGAGGTTGTCTGCATAGACTTTAGACTTTACATATCTTCACAGGAAAAAGTCTAACGGGATGATATCACACGATCTTGGTGGCCAATTGACCGGCCCAAAACGTGAAATTATCTGCTCACCGAAGTTGTCTGCGATATGTGAAAAGTGGCATTGTCTCGTTGAAATTAAATGTCGTCAAGATCACGAGCTTCAACTTGACAATTACGTTCTCACCGGCATCATTTTTGAAAAAATATGGGCCGATGATTCCACCCGCCCACACACCACACCAAACCGTTGTTTTTTCTGGATTAAATGGTAGCTCTTGAATCTCTTCAAGTTGCTCTTCGTCCCAAATGTGGCTATTTCGCTTCCTTACATACCCATTGAGCCAGAAATGGGCTTCATTGCTCAAAAAAATTTGGCGCGAAAACGTCAGATCTTCTTGGAACTTTTTAAGAGCCCTTAGAGCGAAGCGATGTCTCTTGGGAAGGTCGAGCGGCTTCAGTTCTTACACAAGCTGTATTATGTATGCTTTCAATTTAAGATTTTGTCGTTCCATACGTCAGTCCGAGTTGCTGCGCACGGCGCCGAATCGAATCTCCACGGTCTTCATGTACACTCTCAGCTACGGCCGCTATATTTTCTTAATTGCGTGCTGGACATGGTCTATTCGGTCGAATATTATCCAATAATGAATGCTGGGGATCAAGATGGGTGATGGTGTTGCAAATAGTACACTCAGTAGGCCGATTATGTTGACCATAAGTTGAGCGAAGAGCGCGAAACACATTCTTTACAGAACGTGAATTTTCGCAATAAAGTTGAAAAATTTGTAAACGTTGTTCAGATTTAGTGCAGTGACGAAAAAAAAATATATATATATATAAATTCGATTTTTTTGGTGTACATGTGTATGTGTATTAAAAGTGCAGTGTACTGTAGTGACAAAAGATAACTGGCAAAAGCCAAACAGGCACGAACTAAAATGCCATATACATATATAATATGTATATAGATACATATTAATACATAAAACGGGCGCGGAGTGAAAACCACCAAAACCAACAGCAAGCACTAGGAACCCTTCGAAACAGTCTAGGAAAGGATTTGGAAGCACCCACAGGAAGTTTACATAAATATACACAAACGGTAGTCCCAAAATCACTTGATGGATATCACAGTGAGTCGTATCGATTTCTTTTAGTATTTTATTTCTGCATGGAATACATATGTACATATATTTATTATGGTAAAAATTTAATGTCAAACTCGTTTGAATAGCAAAAACAAATAAAAACGGTTGCCAAACTGTTATAACTTTCAGTAAAAACCGAAATATCGCAAGTACAACAGTTTAGCATAATATATATATATTTATATAAATATTTAAATACCTATATACATATTTTTTATTGCCTTCCTTCGTGTAGTTACACACAAAATATCCCAAATCATAAAAAATAATATTTATATATAAAATTGAAGTTAATAAAATTCTATTTTATTTACCAACTAATAATAAGCAGGATTACCTAAAACAGGTAAGCAAAGGTAAATTAAAAAAAATATAAAAGAAAAAAAATATGTACATATATACATACATACACTGAAGTCCTAAATAGCTTCTATGACATTTACTTGTACGTAAAATCCGCTAACTTACAATTACCTCAAAAGATATGCTTAAAGATGTGCTGCACGAGCAATGGGCTCACATCCCTTCGACAGAAACCTCTAAGTTTGTATATTCCATGCAAAAACCCTTAGCTGAAGTTTGAAAAAATTGGGGATATCCGATTTCCTATTGGAAATTTATTCACTTTTCATAAAACCACTTATTAATATCCTTTAATGAATATCAAATAAATTTGTTTTTATAAAGATAATATAAGTTATTTTTTCCAACAATTTATTTTTGTTGGCACCTTGTACGCAGAATTTTACTGCCCAGTGTATTTATAGCAAATAAAAAGAGATATAAAGGTAACAAAAAAAACAAATCTTCTTAAAAACATACTTACCTACATATATGCTCAATATACATATTTACATATTTCACATTTACCATATACATATATAAACTCACCATTTGGAGCGCATCCAAAAATATACAAGTGTATATTCTCAATATAATTGACCTGCAAAAAAACAGACGAAGACAGAAGAAAAGGTAAAGAAAATCTAACATCTAGTCATATATATTTCACATATATATACTGATCATATTGAGAGCATCAATATACGTACATTACCAACATATTTTACTTTTATACATATTTACTTAATATATAAACCACCCAAAATGATCAAATGCACAAAAATTGTAATACATCCAATGCAAAACAAAAGGTCAAGTACTCATGACCAAGACTCATCAACCATTAAATGATGACAATTTCAATTTGATTTGGGAAGCTCTTACATCAAGATACGAAAACGAAGGAATCTTGGTCGATAAGCAAATAACGATATTAATCAACTTGCCAAAAATTCAAAAGGAAACAAGTAAAGAATTTATCAAACTTTAATCCACTGTTTCCAATTGTTTGTCGGTTTTATCGACACAAAACATACCACAGACAGCTGGGACCCTATACTGGTAAATATGTATATGCACAGCAACAGTGCCAGAAAAGGCGTTATTGTTGTGGGAGCAATCGCTCTCATCAAAAAAAAATTGCCCAACATTGCAACAAATGATAGAATTTCTCACTACCCATTATGAAATCGCCAAAAAATACCCAAACCAAAAGGTACGCAACAGGACCTCAATAGAAGCCACAGACTCAAAATCAATAGAAACAACAATTTACCGAAACAATTTCGTAAAAAAAAAAGACTTTGTACAAACTGTTTGTCTCATACGCACACACATAAAGATACGAAAGCAAATTTAACTGCGTTTACTGTCATAAACGATACTATTCGATGTTTCGTATAAATAATTAATAAAAATAATAATTTTTCTCCTCAAACAGTGTAAACATCAAAAGAGCCACGGGTTTAGTTGAAACAGCAAAGCCTGAAGTGTCAAATCCCGAAAACTGCCAAGAAGCACCATGCTGCTCAAAGGCATTAAAACGCAAACGTTACATAGCAAAAACCAAAGTAGGGTACTCCTACCCACAGCAGTCGAACACCGAGTAGAACTGTTGAAACTTAGGGCCTTAATCATACCGCAAATAATACTTGAAAGTGTTGAAAAAATTTCAACCACCCTTCTAGCACAAAACACGATAGTCGGTTGGATCCTAAGTGGACTAGTTACGGAACCAGTTACCACCATGACAACTCAAGTTGAGGAAATATTAAACGAATGCCCCAATTCACAATTGAGGAATTTTTGGGAGTTAAAAGAACTCCCCCATTTCAATTACAACAGCTGAAGATCAGTATTGTGAAGCCTTTTGCAAGGCCACAACTACTATATCAGTTATGTTGGTACGTCATACGATTACCACTAAAACAACAATTTCCCAACACAATCACTTTAGGTCACTCTCGTACCTCTGCAATACAGCAGTTTTAAAGGATGAAAAAAAACCTACTTAAAAGTACAAGTAACTCTGTCTGTTCTCATACACTACAGGGTCAATATATGCATTATCCGCCATAACAAAATGACAAATTTCAGCCTAACATTCATGGTGCAAAAACTATTAAACATTGCACAATATAAATTGTATCTCTGGTCCGATTCCAAAACAGTATTATCCTGGTAAGAAAACCCCCCTTGCATGGAAAACGTATATTTTCAATCGAACGTCTCAAATACTTCACCCAGCAGGATTAGCCACTTGGCGACATGTAGCCAGTGCTGACAATCCTTATGATCTAGGTACAAGAGGTTGCAAATCCCTCCACCTTGCCACCACCACCCTCTGGTGGAATGGTCCCCGATGGTTAACAGAATCTCCCCATTCTTGGCTCTTTTCACACACAATTAGAGGATACTGACATCCATGAGCGAGTTTCAACGTTCCCATGAGCCACAGGGTGATCGCTTACATGCTCAAGTTTATAGAGCGACTCAAAATTAAAATTAAGGAAGTATACTTGAAAGACGATACAGTGAGGCACCTAGACTTACAAAAAGCAAAGGTCACTCATATCGCATCTACTCAAGGGCGCTACTTTAGCCGAGAGATACCATCTTCACTATGCATATGTAGAAGGTGCGAACGCAGGTTATGGAGCACTTCCACCCAACGCTGCAACTTCGTTCAGCCATTCACTATTTCAGTTCACCTCGAGCTATGTACTAATCTGACAAAGGAGGCTTTTCTCACGGCATTTGCTCGCTTCGTCAAAGTTTTACGTCAAAACTCATGAGCAACAATGTCAAATAAAAAATCAAAGAGCCACAGAGAAACAGTTTGTGGATTTTATCAAACAAGTCTCACCTGATATTGTACAAAAGTACGCCACCCAAGGTATTAACTAACAGTTTCTTTCTCTAAACGTTTTTTACATAATAGGTTTATGGAAGTCAGCTGTAAAAAGCTTCAAATTTCACTTAAAAAAGTAGCTGGAAACTACAAATTATATTATGAAGAATTTGCAGCATTATTAATTCGTATCGAGGCCGTTCTCAATTCAAGGCTACTAACGACACTCTCGTAAGATCCCTCAGATCTCACAGCCCTAATTTCAGGGCACTTTCTCAAAGGAGCACCCATTCTGGCCATAACTGAGCCCACCGCTATCCTTACAAAATAGATGGAAAAGAATTAAAATTCTTCATCGTGATTTTAGACGTCGATGGAAGGAGGAGTATATAAAGGACCTCCCGAAAAGGCGCCAAAGCTTGGAGATTTTGTCCTAATTCATGACATATTCTACCCCTACAGAATGGTGGCTTGGTTGCATAGAGAAGCTACATCATGGTTCTAACGAGTAGTTGACCCTTGTACTCAAAACGGAACGCTAGCCAGACTGCTCGTTAAACTATGCTTCCTACCAAACCCAGATAATAGGGAAAATGCAAGTATTAAACAGTTCGTTAAATAATACCTACACGCAGAAATTAAAACATCTTTCTAATAACCGAAACCCGAAAGAATCCGCAAATACGGTAAATCGCAATCACAGATACTAATAAAATAGTGGGTAGACTAATACGACCCCCAGAAACCAAATAAAGTGGGTTATTTACAGAAAAATGTCCACAATCGATACCATAACTCCGCGAAGCGCACAAGCTCCTTTTTTACTTCGACTTGTGGTCATCCCACATCGCGCGCAACTTGTCTCGTTATTTCCTTTTTATAATAAAGGGTGTTTTTTAGAGGTATAGAACTTTAAAATGCAATAAAACAACGATAAATTATACGATTGACATGAATTTTATTTATCCGAAAGATAATCTTGTGGCATTACATTTTAAATATGATTTCTGGCATATGACTGCCACGGTTGGCTCGGATGTAGTCCAATCTGGATGTCCAATTTTCGATGACTTTTTCCAACATTTGTAGCCGTATATCGGCAATAACACGGCGAATGTTATCTTCCAAATGGTTAAGCGTTTGTGGCTTATGCGCATAGACCAATGACTTTACATAACCACACAGAAAGTAGTCTAGCGGTGTTAAATTACAAGATCTTGGAGCCACAATTCACAGGTCCAAAACGTGAAATTAGGCGGTCATCAAACGTGTCTTTCAATAAATTGATTGTCACACGAGCTGTGTGATATGTTGCGCTGTCTTGTTGGAACCACAGCTCCGGGACATCATGGTTCTTCACTTCAGGAATGAAAAAGTTAGTAATCATGGCTCTATACCGATCACCATTGACTGTAACGTTCTTGCCATCATCGTTTTTGAAGAAGTGTGGACTAATGATTCCACCAACCCATAGAGCGCACATAACAGTCAGTTTTTCTGGATGTAACGGTGTTTCGACATACACTTGAGGATTAGCTTCACTCCAAATGCGGCAGTTTTGTTTGTTGAGTTAGCTATTCAACCAGAAGTGCGCTTCATCGCATCATACGATAAAATGAACGTAGTACGCGATACGTATTCCGCACAGAACCATTATTTTCGAAATAAAATTGCACTATTTGCAAGCGTTGTTCAGGCGTGAGTCTATTCATGATGAATTGTTAAACCAAACTGAGAATAAATCACTTGAGAGCTGTTAAATCGGTCGCCATCTTGAACAGTAATGCCAACCTCGAAAAAAAACCCCGTGACATAATTACTACGTCTTCACTGTTATCCGACCGGGGAAGAATTTCTTCAAAAAAAAAAAACCTTTTGTATCACAATTATCGAATAAATTTTGTAAACTTTTTTACAGTTTTAAATCATTTTCGGATTGAATTTCGTTACACGCTCGCGTAGTGATTGCGGAATGTAATTAACATTCCTATTTGTGGTTAAAGGAAATTTCAGAAAAATATTTATCTGCACCTGCAACAAGCGTTGCAAGTGAACAATTTTTTAGAGCTGCAGAACAGCTATATAGCGATAAACTTATCAATTTACTTGGAGAAAACGCGAATAAGCTTCTTTTTCTACATTACAATATTAAATTATTTGATTTTGACTATTAAGTAAAATTAAGCAAATGTGAATATACATATTGATGTATGGTGGTTCTAACCTTCGTATTGACATATAAACTGAATTTTTGGTTTATACAAACTTGTACAAACACATATGCATATAATATTTTATATTTTTTTTTAAATGTATAGGTACTCTTTATTACGGAATGTATTGAGTACATACATATGTATCTAGTCTGCAGAAGCTACTACTATGAGTACAACTAGGAAATGTAATTTCGACTAAAATATTTTTCTTATATTAAATAAGAAAAATTCGATAGAGCAAAGGATTGTAATGCAAAGCATTTTTAATAAATATTTTTTTATGTATAAGTATGTGAATTTTGAATGATTGTTTATTTTGTGATGTTATTTGTTAATTTTTTTCCTTTGTTGTACTAGTTATTAAATACATTTGTTCATTAAGGAATTAATATGAGGGAATTTTTTTTATCGCATTTATATTGGCATCGGAAACGGCCGATTCTTTGTCAAATGTCCAATTAATCGGCTTCGGTCAAAAATTGGGAATCGGTCGGATACAAGTTTGAAGACAGTAGTAGCGAAGTATAAGAGATGCCCACCGTTACTTTGCAACGGTCATTCTTAATGTTTTTTAATCGCATTCCAACTATAGTTATCTTTCATTAACCGTTATTTTTAATTTCAACTAGCAAAAATCAACGGAAAAGTGAAAGGTTTCCACACAGAAGTCAGTCAATTCTCTAATAATCAATGAATATATTTGAAGGAGCGGTGCAGACTACATCTAGATGAGAGAGCAGCGAAATGCATAACAATAAAAAACGGAATTTCATTTCAGTGAAAAAATTCTATAGTGGAAAACGGAAAGAAATTATTTATTTGAACAAAATCATCTCAATACGAGATATGTTAAAAAAAAATAACATATATAAAAATTTTAAGATATATAAAAATTTTATTTTTATTTTTAAATATTTATTCATTCGTCTTCATTAATATTGTCGCCTTGCTATGCCAGCGCTTCTTCCAATCGTAAAAACACTTCTCAAACTCTATTACAATCTATCTTCTAAAACGAAGACAAGAATTCACGAACAAGCAACGAAGTGTGAACTTTTAAGGTAAGCAATAAATACAGCTGGAAATTCTAACGTTCTTCAGGGCCATGTAAATATAAAACATTTATATATGCATTTATTTTCTTATAATCAAAAAATAGATGATTTCACTCTCCAAACCCGCGAAATTTTAATATTTCCGCTATTCTTTGAACACACCTCGTATTAACTCCTAAAACTGGAGAATTTAATTTAATTATGAAGAGAGAATTGCAGCAGCCGAACTTACAGACAAAATCTGATTATGTCGTTGTGAGTGATCAATGTACCTTTTTATTCCCTTGCAAACAGGTTGCTACAGAGTATAATATAATATATACGATTTGTTTACCTAACGATTGTTTGTATCACCTAAAACTAATCTAGTTAAATATAGGGTTATACATATACAAAATAACGGGATGACGCGGTGAAGCTGTAACTTGAGTAAAAATTGAGATAGCGTCATGAAACTTTGTATGCGTGTTCCTTGGTCAAAACGGGGGGAAGGTATTGTATATGCGCGCAGTTGAAGTCATATGAGATAAAGATATAAAACTGGAATGTGTACAGGGGATCCCAGAAGAAGAAAAGTTGCAAAAAAGTGGGCAAAGTTAGTGGGTAAAATGTACATACATATTTCACATATCATGACTGCTCAGGATAAATATTTTCGTTACCTCCTCTGACAGCGTGAAGATAGTAACCATTCTCATTCCCCTTATAACGGTTATGTTGAAAACTGCTTAAAGTCTGATAACTCACTAAATAAATGCGCCACAAGCATAAAATTTCACAAATAATGAATAGGAGGCGGTGTCAAAATTGGACGACGGGCGTGGCTCATTTACGTGATAATCCATATAATTTAAAATTTATTTTATGCTTTTTTGTATGGGAGATATACAAGGTGCGTTCCAAAGTAAACAGTACAAAAGTAACAAAGTAAACTCTAGTTGCGCCATCTATATGTCGACTAGACTATGCGTTAGAATCTGCTATCCTTTATCGACTTCCAGTAAAAATTTTATAACATTTCATCTATTGGAAGTGAAGTTATTCCGTTTTAAGTGTCAGTATGTTTTTGCGAAAATGAGCTTCAATCAAAAAACCAACATTACATTTTGTTTTAAAACTGGTAAACCCTTTACCGAAACGTTTCAATTGTTGAAACAAGTTGATGGCGATGATTGCCTATCCCGTAGCAGAGTGCATGAGTGGTTTCAACGTTTTCAAAGTGGTCGTGAGGACATAAATGAGAAATGAGCCGAAACCCAAAAAATCGCGCCTGGAAAAGACAAAAGTGAAAACAATGCTGATTTGTTTTTATGATTCCAAGGGTATTGTCCACGATCCACAACAGACATCACACCACTCAGACCACCCACACATACACATCACATCACACCACAACTCTACACAACCCAACACTCAAAAGGGTCTAACAGAGGACCAGACCTCCTCTTTTTCGTTAGCGAATCGAATCGACCAGACGTACGCAAGTTTCCGCCCGTGTTTTTTCAACAAGCCGTTTTTTAATTTTTAAATTAAATTGGTGCAAATAAGTGCAAAAGGTGAGTGCGCAAACGCAGCAATTATTTATTGGCCCTTCGAGCCATAAAGAGCGGCACTATGGAGTGAAAAAAAACAATAAAATCAAAAAAAAAGGGCTGTGAGAAACAAAAAAAGTGGCTAAACGCATACGAAAAAAAAAGACATAAGTGCTGTGCAGTGCAGTGAAAAAACACATATACACATACAAAAAAAAAAAGATGAAAAAAAATAAAATAAAAAAAGCTCTACATAGATAGAAGTGCAGTGCCGTGGAGTGACATACATATACACATAGAAAACAAAAAAACAAAAAAAAGAACAGAAGAAGGTGAGTGAAGTGAAGTGGCACAAACATATATACATAACAAAAAAAGCAAGAAAAACCAACAACAAGAGAACGGCCGCGAAATAAACCAAAAACCTAAACAGCAAACAACAACAACCACACCAGCTCACCAAAGTCACCCACCGCAGCTAAGCAGCAAAGGAGTGGGAAAGCATAACGAAAGGCACACGCACAGGCACATATAGAACATTGTCCCCAAAACCCCTTGGCGGAAACCCCAAAGTGAGTCGTATCGATTCCATTTAGTATATATATATATTCTCTTATTATATGTATGTTGAAATTTATGCCTTTACGGTTTATTTTTTACAAAAATCCGTCTTAATAAAGGCAATAACAAAAAAGAGCGGTTACCAAACTGTTTCTATATTTCGGTTTATTTTCCGGTAAAAACCGAAACACCGCTAACAGATAAAACAGTTTGGTAAAAAATATATATCCAACGAACTCTTGATTGCCTAACTGCTTACCGTTGTGTTCAAATACACAAAAATAGCTCTAAAACTAAACAATTCAAGTATATACTTGCACCAATTTCCAGCAATACCCCTTATACTTAATCAAGTATAAGCAGGATTGCGTAAAATAAGCAAAGGCACATCAAAAGCAAAAAGAAAAAAAAAAAAAAACAAAAGCGAAAACGCACAAACTAAAGTTTAACATACATATACATATTATATTTAACATATATAAATATATCCATACATATATCACTAAAAATTTATATACATACATATATACATAAATTTTTTCGAATAACTGCGGTAAATTATTCTACGTTTTGCGGTCTTTTCGCACTGCGTACATATATTCCGCACAAATATATTACGCGAAATCCATACGCATATACATAAATTTTACAAGAATACCTGCGGTATATTCTTTCCTTTTCGCGGTCCTTTCGCACTGCGTACATATATACACGCTCAGGTATACAAAAATATATAAGTACTTCACTTCAAAGTCCCCATTGGCAAATATTCCGCAATACCCCTTGTTCTTGTTAAACAAAAACAAGTAGGATTGCATATATACATACAACGTTCTAAGTCCACACGTCAAGTACATATGTAGGTATACCCTATAGGAATTACGGACACATAATACTTACAAATAAAAGTAAAAATAAAAAACATTTGCGTTTAATATTAATCAATTAAATAATATTAAAGAAAAAAAAGGGATAAAACACGAAATACGCGTCATATAGTCATTTCATTAAATAAAAATTCTTTATTATCATAAAAGAGTTAGGTACTCATACGAGATTAAAAAAAGTTATTAATTTGTTAATTAAAAAAAAAAAAAACTAAAACCCTTATTTTCTTAAAAGAGGTTTCAAATATATTATACATAGGTATATTTCTTACATTGAAAATATTTTATTTTAGTTCGGCGCATCTCTTAAATGAGCTCAGACTCGAAAGATTCCAAAACAACTCAGTTGCTAAAAGTTCCTAAAATGATTTCTGACGAAAGAAGTCCATGTACACCTGCAGAAGCTACACGCTCAAAGCAAGGTGCTACAAAGCAAAAAAGGGGAAAAGACATTACATACAGTAAATTCATTGCTGAGAGTGACAGTTTAATAAGATACTGCACTCGATTTTCTTCTTCTCCGATTTAAGATAATTCTGAATCGGTATTAGAAATCAAAAAAGACAATCTTGACAATTTTTGGTCACGTCTCCAAGCTGCATATGACGCAATTGTAGAATCTGACGACTCAGATCTACCAGAAAATTTCAAATCTTCGGCTTACGCAAAATACGAAAACTGCTTAGACCAATTCGAAGAAACTAAAGCAATGATTTTCGATCAACTTAAGCTAATAAAAGCAATTTCACCTACTCCACATCAGCGAGTACAGCTGCCACAAGTACAAAGTCATGAGGCAAGTTCAGGCATCCATCTCAAGGTGCCCACATGTGATACAGAAATATTTCATGGTGGTTATGAACAATGGCCGTCCTTCCGGGACATGTTTACAGCCGTTTACATAAACCACCCAAAATTAACAAATGCGCAAAAATTGTATCACCTCCGATACAAAAAAAGGTCAAGCAGGCGTCACAGTCAAACAGTTCGCACTAAATGACGATAATTTCAATTTGGCTTGGGAAGCTCTTAAATCTAGATATGAAAATGAGAGAATATTGGTCGATAAGCAAGTAACGATACTAATGAACTTGCCTAAGATGCAAAAGGAAACAAGTGAACAGTTTATAAAGCTGCAATCCACTGTTTCTAATTGCTTGTCGGTTCTATCGACACAAAATATTCCCACAGACAGCTGGGACCCAATACTGGTAAATATATGCAACGCAGCTTTACCAGAAAAATCGTTACTTTTGTGGGAGCAATCGCTCTCGTCTCGAAAAAAGTGCCCAACGTGACAACAGATGAAAGACTTTTTAATAACCCAATACGAAATAGCAGAAAGGGTAGATAAAAAAACGGTCAGAACGAAAACCGTTCAACACGACCTAAATAGAAGCTTTCACAGACCCCAAGCCAGTAGCAACAACAATTTAAATAGAAGCTTCTTCAAAAATCAAACGTTCACATCCGAACAGTACAAACAAACGTCATGCGAACTATGTACAGGAGAGCATAAGCTCAAATATTGCGAGAGATTCAAAAAATTGAATATTATCGACAGAAACAATTTTGTAAAAACAAAAAGACTATGTACAAATTGCCTGCGCATACACTTAAAGAGTGCGAAAGCAAATTTAATTGCGTTTATTGTCATAAACGACATCATTCAATGCTGCATTACAACACATTTTCCAGCTCATCCCCAAACAGCGCATATATGAAAAGAGCCACGGGTTTAGTTGCAACAGCATATCCCGAAGTGCGAAATCCCGATAATTGCCAAGAAGCACCATGCTGCTCAAAGGCATTAAAAACCCAAACGCTACAAAGTGAAAATCAAAGTAGAGTACTACTACCCACAGCAGTCGTCTCCATCGAACACCGAGGAGAACTGTTTAAACTTAGGGCCTTAATAGACCAAGGATCGCAACGATCTTTCATAACGTCTAGGGCTCAAAATAGGCTACAACTGCCAACAAAACTAGCCAATTTTGAAATCACGGGAATGGGCGGAAGAGTAGTCCAAAACTCAAATAAAATCTGCCCCATTACCTTAATTTCCCCCCAAGCGGATAAGCACATACAAGCAGAAGCTATAGTCTTACCGCAACTTACAAATATGCTTCCAAGCAGATCCCAACTGCAACACTCCCGCTCAAATAGACCTTCTATTAGGCAGCGATCTCATACCACAGATAATACTCGAAGGTATTCAGAAAATTTTAAATACACTTCTGGCACAAAATACTATTTTTGGGTGGATCCTAAGTGGACTAGTTTCGGAACCAGTTACCATCATGACCACTCAGATTGAGGAAATCTCAAACGAATACCTCAATTCACAATTGAAAAAATTTTGGGAGTTAGAAGAACTCCCCCCATATCAATCGCAACCCCTGAAGATCAGTATTTTGAAGACTTTTACAAAGCCACAACTACTAGATCAGATAATGGTCGGTACGTCGTACGACTACCACTAAAACAACAATGTCCTAACACACTCGCCTTAGGTCACTCTCGCACCTCTGCAATACAGCAGTTTTTAAGTATGGAAAAGAACTTACTTAAAAAGGGTGAGCTTAAGCCAGAATACGATGGCATGTTAGAAGAATACCTCCATTTAAACCACATGAAGGAAGTAAGCCCATGTGAAAAAATCATAGCCAGACAAAAAAACAACTAAAGTAAGAGTTGTCTTTAATGCATCAAGATCTACTAGCTCGGGGAATTCCCTAAATGATATTCTATTCACGGGACCCACATTCCAACCAGATTTAATGCTACTAATTTTAAATTGGCGTGTATTCAAATACGTATTTAACGGAGACGTCGAAAAAATGTATAGACAAATAGTCGTACATAAAGACGATCAAGATTTTCAGCGAATTATTTTCCGAAAATCTCCCAATAGTCCACCCCGCGACTATAAATTAAAAACAGTTACCTTTGGCGTCAACTGTGCTCCATATCTAGCCATTCGAACACTGCACGAATTGGCAGAAAACACCAAGTCAGAATTTCCTCTGGCAACCCAGATGTTAAAAACACAAACGTATGTAGACGATATCTTGTCTGGAAGTCACAGTCTTCCACAAGCATACGGGTCACTAGCACAAGTGACACAAGCCCTCAAAACCGCAGGGTTTCCGTTAAAAAAGATAACGGCGAACCACCCTAATATCTTAAAGGATATACCTAAAGAAAATCTGTTGGACACTAATTTCCTTAAATTCGAAAAGGAAAGTACAACAAAAACTCTGGGGATCCAATGGAACGCGATATCTGATCAGTTTTCATATACTACAGAGTCAATATCAGCATTAGCCGCCATAACAAAACACCAAATTTTATCCTCTGTGGCAAAACTTTTCGACCCCGCAGGATGGCTTTCGCCAATTATGATACAAGCGAAAATCTTGATACAAGAATTATGGCTAGACGGAACCGACTGGGACGAACAAGTGAAACCTCTTCGCTTAGAAAAATGGTCCCAGTTCGCAAGCAATCTGGAAGACATTTCCCAGATACAAATCCCACGATGGGTAAACTATTTCCCCGAACACAAAGTCGAAATACACGGCTTCTGTGATGCCTCGGAGAAGGCATACTGTGCCACTATCTATGTGCGCACACAAAGCGATACTGCGACCACAAGCCACTTATTAGTAGCAAAAGCAAAGGTGGCTCCTTTAAAAATGCTAAGTCTACCTCGACTTGAGCTCTGTGGCGCGCTACTACTCGCAAAATTAGCTTCCATGGTGCAGACCCATTTAAGCATGAAGAAACATAGATTATATCTCTAGTCCGATTCTGAAATTGTTCTAGCCTGGTTGGAAAAACCACCACATGCATGGAAGACGTACATTGCTAATCAAACGTCTCAAATACTTGACCAAGTGGGATCAGCCACTTGGCGACATGTAACCAGTGCTGACAATCCTGCTGATCTAGGTACAAGAGGATGCAAACCCCTGCATCTTGCCACCACCCCCCTTTTGGTGGAATGGGCCCCGATGGTTAACAGAATCTCCCGATTCTTGGCCACAATCGCCCATGCGCAATATAATAGCCCCAGAAAGTCGAAAAATCGACTCATTCACACAGCAGTGGAGGATACTGACATCCTTGAGCGATTTTCATCGTTCTCCCGAGCCCTCAGAGTAATTGCCTATATGTTAAAGTTCATAGAGCGACTTTAATTTAAAGTTAAGGGAGTTCCCTCAGAGTACCCCCAATGCGATACATTGACGCACTTAGAATTGCAAAAGGCAAAGGTCGCTCTAATCGCATCAACTTAAACGCGCTACTTCAGCCGCGATATAACACTATTAAGAGAATCAAAACCCATTGACAAAAGGAGTTAACTCTTAGTTCTTAACCCATTCCTCGACACGAAAGGTCTGCTTTGTGCGAATGGTCGGCTTGCCAATTCAAGCCTCACGTATAATGAACGCCATTCTCTAATCATACCAGAGAAATCTCGACTTGCCACTTTACTCCTCAATTATATCCACTTACTTATGCTCCGCCAAGAGTTCTATATTCCCCGACTTAAGCCCCAAATAAAAAAATGCATTTTCATGTGCAAGATCTGCACTCTGCATAAGCAGAAGTTGCGAACGCAGATTATGGCAGCACTTCCACCGGAACGCTATAACTTCGCTCTGCCTTTCACAGTCACAGATGTCGATTTTGATGGGCCTTTTCAAATAAAGGCGTCCATGCTAAGGTCGCCCACCATAATGAAAGGCTTTGTCTGTTTTAAGACAAAAGCAGTGCACCTCGAGCTATGTACAAATCTGACTAATGAGGATTTTCTCGCGGCATTTGCTCGCTTCGTCGGACGATGCGGCTTCCCTTCAAAACTAATGAGCGATAACGGCAAAACCTTCATTGGAGCGCAAAGAGCCACTGAAAAACCGTTTGTGGATTTTATTAAACAAGTATCACCTGAAATTGTTCAGAAGTATGCTCCCCAAGGCATTAATTGGCAGTTTATCCCCCCAAGCGCTCCTCATATGGGTGGTTTATGGGAATCAGCTGTAAAAAGTTTTAAATCCCACTTCAAAAAAGTAGCTGGAAATTATAAATTTAATTATGAAGAATTCACTACCTTATTAATCCAAATTGAAGCCATCATGATTTCAGCCGCCGATGGAAGGAAGAGTACATCAAGGACCTTCATAAAAGGTACCGATGGAAAACTCCAGAAAAGGCACCAAAGCTTGGAGACTGTGTCATCATACACGATGATTGTCTATCCCCCACAGAATAGCGGCTTGGTCGTATAGAAAAACTATATTACGGTTCCGACGGTCATATACGAGTAGTTGATTTCCGTAATCAAAGCGGAATGCTGACAAGACCACTCGTGAAATTATGTTTTCTGCCAACCGCATCTAATGACAAAACCGCAAATAACAAACAATCCGCCGATATTGCCGCGATGCAAATGAATTAGTCGTATAACTAACCAATAAACCCGCACATGACAAAACCGTTATAAGCCAACCATTCTAACCACAATGATCGATCAAATTGACGATCCATTCCTGCCACATACCGTGGCACATTCGCCATAAATTTACATGCCACAAATGTATAATCATTCCAACTTCTTCATACAGATCAATATGGAAGTAGATCTGGCAGCAACACCAACGCCAGCTGTGAGGTCCGCCATCAATGTGCCGCGCCCTGGGGTAACTCCAACACCACGAACCGCAGCGGCAATCGTTCCTGCAACCGCTCCCCGTAATGGCGCGCGACCACTACCACCTTCATCAGCACCGGCAACGGTACCGCAACGCAGCCGATGCCCACTGTGTGGACGCACACACCGGCTGCAACACTGCAGCATTTTTCGAAGCATGCAGCCCCTTCAACGTCAGCAGGTTGCCCACGCGCACGGGCACTGCCTCAACTGTTTGGCTACGGTCCACACGACACCGGAGTGTACGTCGGTTACGCTTTGTCAACTGTGCAATAGACAGCACTATACCATGCTGCACCGCACCCCAAAGCGGACCGTCAGGCGACAACTCGCCCCAAGCCTTAGATCGCAGCAGAGCAGCCATCCGGATCGCCCCCGAAGACAGGCAGCTCCACCTCCCTCCAGACCAAGGCGACAGGAGGCATCAACGCGGCGTCGGCAGCCCAGGCCAACATACCGCCGCTCCACTGGCCTCAGCAGTGTTGTTGCTAAGCTGCAGCAACTACAGCGATTGCTAGGCTAGAATTCGTCTAGGGGGGCCGGGATGGCTAGATGAGTTACGCCTCCCCCCTCCATACACGCCACTGCGCGCCAACACACCACATCAACACGATCCACAACAGACATCACACCACTCAGACCACCCACACATACACATCACCACAACTCTACACAACCCAACACTCAAAAGGGTCTAACAGAGGACCAGACCTCCTCTTTTTCGTTAGCGAATGGAGCCGTTTTTTAATTTTTTAATTAAATTGGTGCAAATAAGTGCAAAAGGTGAGTGCGCAAACGCAGCAATTATTTAATATTAGAGAACAGTTCTGCAAAATTACAAGAGATGTACAATTATAGGAAATGTGATATAGTTGTCCGTTTTTTTAGTTTCACTGCCATTGTTAAATATGTATTAGAGAACAGGTCTGCAAAATTACGTAATGTTCAATAGATTTCAAAAAGCACCTATGTATGTATTAAATTTTATTTGGATATCTCAAAAACTAACGGAGGATTTTTTTTTCATCCCTACAGGATAAACTTTTTAGACCCATATTCTTTAAGCAAATTTGTTCAGAATGATCCGTAGAACATTTCCTGCATACGCGATTTTATAGAAAAAATCGACCCACTTTAATGTATATATGCATATACGTAATATAAGAATTTTCATTATTTGGTTGAATTTATACCATATAGATTTTTCAATCCGTGAGTTATCTACCTAATCTATTGATATGACATAATGCCCAAATTGGCGTAGATGAAACTCAGAGGGATCAGTCCATATGTAAGATATCTAAGGAGCTTTAAATGAAGGTTTAACAATGGATATATCGTATATTAGCTTAATGCCCACATTATATGAAATCGCTCATCAAACTACCCCGTTTTCGTTAGTTTAACAGACTCTACCACCTTTAGATAAGTTTCTATCACATATAAATCATTTAAGTTAATTACTTTGATTTTAATATATATATCGTATACACGCAGTAATAGATAGTAATAAATTTAAGTGAGTCTGCGACCAAAAATATGAAGTACTAATATACTAAAGTTGAACGTAATCCATTCGGTTTCCTTAAATAGTGCATGTTGAGTTATTTCGAAACATTGTTGCTATAGAGTACAATAGTTTTATTCACCCGTTCATATAAAATAAATATTTGGTCCAAAATCCCTTAGCTTTTTTAAAAGCGTTCAACCAGTTGGGCATACTTTTTGTATATTTCGATACAACATCAGGTATTGTATTCCAAACTTCTTGAGTCCGCTTCCACAACTTATTTACACCCTTAGGAGGATTAGGGTACTTCGCCAGCCGCTCCTTGATATGACTCCACAAATTTTCCATTATGATTGATGATTGCGGGGACAATTGAAGGGTCGAACACTTTTGACGTTTTATCCTATCTTGTACAAGGCGCATCGTGTGCTTTGGGTAACTTTTTCAGCAGCAAGACCCAAATTTTCGATGACATGTGTCAAATTTCGTTGTAAAATGGTTCCTTACCAACGATTCCATCAATGCGTATCAAACAACCTACACCGTTTCTGACTGATAACGATTTATTTTCGTCTCACCAGGGTGGCATTGTCGGTCCTTTGTGGTTGCACGTTCTTTTCAAAATAGTGTTGTTTTAACCTGCGCACGGTCATATGGCTAACTTTATATTCTTTTATTATTTTACGCACAGATTGCTCTTTAGATTTTGCATTATTTTGCCGCGCTGATTCCAAATCCGTAGTCAGTGGTCTAAATGGCTGAAGAGGAAGTGCATCTTGATGATCCTGTTACATCCTAGCTCTGACAGCGCAACGTGAGCTGCTCAATTGTTGAATGTAGTCTGGAGACTTTTTGTTTAGTAAGAAATTTTGCACAGGACAAATAAATTCAATTCATGCAGATTTCTCCTTATCTGTCATACAATCAGTAAAATGTTGATCCTATATTAGTTCCCAGATTTGAGACCGTCAAAAATATCAGTTTTAATTTTTTCTGTGCTCAATTTCGAAAATATTTAACTGATATACATACTTAAAACATTCCGCATCTTTGTTTAGATCTTTTACAAACTGTCAACCTAACCATATATGAAGAGTGGTAATATAATGCGGTATCTGGCTACTAGAGGGACATTCGTACTACCCGATACTAAATTCACTCTCAAAGGCCAAACCTTTTTGGTCCAGTGGTCTGTCTTGGCTCTGCTATCCCATAAGCACATGTAACAGGGGTATTTGGTGTATCCTCCTTGTTGACCCAAAAGAACATTTACAATTTTAAAATCGACGCATATCAGCCAGTATTGTTCTATGTATTTTATTCCCAAAGTAATCCAAATAGGCTTTTTTTATAGAATCAGACGCATTTAAACAATGTCTCTGGACATATATTGACCACAAACAGCACAAAAACAATTCGGGACATTTAAACAAGTTTTACTTAATGTAGACATAGCGTCTTTTTTTTGAAATTTAGTAATTTTTTGCCCTAAAAATGAATTCAAGTAAGCCGAGTAACGATATTTCAAGAAGTGCCTATATCACTAAAACTAGAGCTGCTAGAAAGAAACTGAGGGTAGATTTGAAATCCGCGCCGTCAACTTAGTCGGTAACAGTTTAGAAACTTCATCGAACAAAAAACAGTTTAATTTTGTGTACCAGTGTAATCCATCTGGTTTCTTCGAATAATGCATGTAGCATTGTTTTGCTACAATTTTATACTCTTGCAACATGTTGCTATAGAGCAATGGTCGGCATTCTTACACATTCAAACGTTTAATTTTTTGAGAGTGTATGCGTACGGAGGGCGAATAAACTGTCCCGGTAATATGTTTTTTACGACCATCACTGTTTTTTTACTAGTATGTTATTGTAAAAAGAATTATTAATGAAAAATATAAATAATTGTATATTTAATTATGAACAATTAACAACTTATATAACAAGCAAATTATATATCTACTTAAATGTTCTACACTGAACAAATTAATTCTCACAAGATACCAAGTTATAAATATCATCAATATATAAAATTTTCGTGTCACGGTGTTTGTTGCCAAACTCCTCCGAAACGGCTGTGCCGATTTTGATGAAATTTTGTGTGCTCTTTGGGTAGGTCTGAGAATCGGCCAACATCTAGTTTTTATACCCCTAATCGTTAAGGTTAATCCACCCCAAATATTATTATTTTATTTCTTTTTTAGACAATATTTTTTGTTTTTAATTTTACATGATTCAGCATTAAAAAATACATCCAATTCTAAATTATCACCCATGTATGAACAACCCCTGATTTTTAATCGCAATTCTTATATTGCTCCGTTCCATCCACAGAAATAGCATATAATAATTATAGTATACAATAATTTTCATGTATAGTTCTATCAATCAATCAGTTATCCCCGCCAGGTGCCTTTCGTTGTCACTTCTAAAGCAGCAAACATTACGTAGTAGGGACGAAAACGAAGCCGGCTTGCTTTTTCTCACTCTCTGTACAGTTTCGTCCATGTTGCTTATTTGATCTTATTTGTATCTCGATTGTGGCAGTGACTCTTATACGTTTCATTCAATTTTATTTTTATAGTCAATTTAACATTATTTCTTAGTGCTAAAAATATCGATATCGCAGACATTGACAATCACCTCTGCTGAGTTCGTACTATAATAATTGGGTCGACAATGTCATTGCGAATTTACCAATCAGCCATTTGAGTTCATCAAACCGGAGTGCATCTGATTTAATCAATACAGATATAAATCGCCGAGCGCAGTATGATACTGCCGAATCGGCAGCGACTGTTACTCGCAATGTTTCACTACTAAATGATGAACAAAAATTAACTTACGACCGCATACTATTTGGCGGCACTTTGCTACTCCTTTAAGGTGCTTTGAAACACGTTCAACGTAATCTGAACATCGCGACTGTGGCGTAATGTTGAAAACGTACAACTGACAGTGAACATGCGAGTTAAGCAACCTATTACTTATCACATTATACCACCAATATCCATACAGAATGTATCAAAACTAAATTAAACAAAATACATCCAAACACCCTTATCTTAGAACAATGCAAATGTATCTAAACGAACAATATGTTATATGTAAAGAAACCATTATTAAGTAATAAGTAAACACACTCGTATAAATAGCAGTAAGATCTATGTAACAAGTCAGTCTTAAGAATATCAATAAAGTGCACGCATTTCGGCGTGGCCGAATTTTTAAACTCATATCGGGAAAACGATATTAACTGCGCGTTCATATGCTCCAAGGGGATCCTGTCTCAACTTTCTCAAAACAACTGTTAAATATTGGCAAAAGAAAAATTTCTGTACATGAAAGTATTGGATGCATAAAATTGCCAACTTATTTCTGCACAATCATCAACTCACAAAATACTCTCACCGACAATATATTTCCTAGTGTACATACAAAATATAAAAATCTTGAATGGCTGGCAGAATGAGCGATTTTGGCAGCAAAACATGTGGACGTCAATGGATTAAATTCAATGACCCAACAGTTGTTGCCACGGAGCTTCATAATTTGAACACACCACGGCTTTACAATGGTACAAAATTAGTCATTAAAAAATTTATGAAATACATCATCGAAGTCACCATTTCGAATAGCTAGTTCTGAGGCGAAAATGTATTTCTACTACGAATCCCTGTAACTCTTACAGATGTGCCAATTCAATTCAAACGCACTCAATTTCAAATTAGATTGGCATTCGCAATGACGATCAATAAATCACTAGGCCAAACGTTGTCTGTTTGTTTCTTAGATTGGGGTCACGTACAACTCTATATTCCATGTTCTCGCGTGGAAACATCCAGTTTGTTACTAACCAAAAATATTGTACATTCCATTGCGTTGAGAGACTAGTAATTATTTATTTCTAATGCGATAATTAGTAGTAGAAAAATGAACTATTGTGATGTATTAATAGCTATCAAATAATTTATTAATTTCGATAAAGTATACTTAAATTGCCTACACTCTTGCCTCTTTCAATTATAATTACATTCCCCAAACACATAGTTATTTTTAAAAACCTTTCTTAAAAAATGTGTCATGAATGCGAGTGACTGTCTGTCTGTCCGTCCGTTCATGAATAGCTGTAGTTTGAATAAACTTTTAGATAATTTGAGGCAAAGCACAAAGCCGCAAATTAAGATATAAAACTGTTATTTAGTACAACGGATCGCTTTAGGAAGGGGTGCGGTTTAAAAATATTTTAAAAGAGGACGTGGTCCCGCCCCCTAATGTCTTTAATGTATATATATATAAAATCAATGAGAACCCCGCCCAATCTCTATATAACGGTTATATTGGAAACTACTAAAAGTCTGATAACTCACTAAGTAAACATGTCAGAGACATTAAATTTTACAATTAAGCACTGACAACCTATATCTCAGGAGCCAACAGAGAAAATTTTACTAAATTCGATGCATAACGTGCATAACTTATTACATAACAATTATTTTGACATAACAATATAACATTGTAAAAACGGGCGAGTCGAACAACTCTTTTCAAACTCTCATATCAAAAGGTTTGCGAACTTCATTTTCCCTTTATACCATATATAATATTATATATCGGTTAATATGTGGTTTGTCTCAATGAAACTAAGAAATCATTTCTTTATAATAACAGTATATCCTTATGTCTAAAATAAATAAAATCGGGTGAATACTTCCCCTAGCTCCCGTATACCTAATTTAAGAATTTTCAAATATGCGGTTGATTTTATGGCTTATGTATAAGCAATACGTATATGTGAAATGTGATAAAAAGTTTTCGAGAAAATTTTTCTGGTAATAGTATGTCGTGATGCCAAAATTCATACAATCGGGTGAATAACTACTTACCCTAGCTCCCATATATGTAATATAAGAGTTTCAGCTTCTGGTTGGCTGAAATATACCATACATATATCGGTATTGATTTTCGATTTTCAACCTGACTATCTGGTTGACTTTTTCGATGTTTACCAAATTGTTAAATTTATTTTGATATCAAACATACATCATGATTTATAATGGGTGCTCCAAGTAGAGGTATTTTTTTTCAAAAGCCTATTTTGACAGATCACATGTGAGTCGGTTCAAGCTGTTCTGTTAGTTTTCTTAAGTATTGTTTGGCATTTCATCATGGAAAGACTTACGTCTGAACAACGTTTACAAATTGTTAAATTCTGTTACGATAATTCACGTTCTGTAAAGAATGGGTTTCGCGCGCTTCGCTCAACTTATGGTCAACAAAACCGGCCTACTGAGCGTACTATTCGCAAATTCATAACTCATCTTGATAACATTCGACGGAAAAACCACGACACGAGTTATCGAAATTTTAACTCAACGGATGGACCAGACGTAACCGCAGCCAACCTATGAAAGAGCTATTCAGTCAGATTTCTGGGTTTTGTTTTGTACACCTCTTGCTTGACATAACCATATAAGCAAATATCTGATGAAGTCAGGTCAGGTGAAAGTGGAGTTTCTTGATATTAATTTGTTTTCAAATTTTCGTTTAATTTTTCTGTACTAAATAGCTCAGTTCAAAGAGCAAGAACAATGTGAAATAACTATAACACAAATTGAAACCGTACATTCGCTCAGGCGGAAAAGAGGACAACGAAAATGAAAAAAACACGTCTTTACACGTCTTGAGTTAAGGAACGTCACCTAACAGTGATCGTTGCCACGCCAACTCTCCAAATTGTATACCAAATATTCTGCAACCCTTCTGTACCATCCGCTTTCACCCATGTTCGCACTGTGTGAGGAGGTGACAGAAGAACTTGTCCTCTGCAAGGTTGATTGATATAGTTTTAGTGGTTTGTGGAATATGTATACTGTATATTATTATTATAATATTTCAACTAACGTTATTTTGTGAGCTTAGCAATATACTCATTCAGTCCATCTGCAATATCAACCTTTTCAAGGTGCCAAGAAACAAGTGTTAGAAGTTTCATGAAGATATCTCAAGTTTATTCAAGTTATCGTTTGCACTGACGGATAGATGAACTGTGTTAAAGACAGATCATTTGATTTATTATTTGAACAAAACTATTATACTCTGTGTAATAATAAATGAAATGTTGTAACCACGGTTATCGTTTTGGTCCATTTTTTATTTCTTGGGACATTGTGAATTTGTCCATTTTGAATGCAATGCTTTAGGAAATTTTCTATGTTCAATAAATAAACAGGGTTTTAAGCTATTGCATAGCTTCTGTCGCAGGCTTTGAGCTCGCGGACTAAATCAATAAATTCCGTAACGGAAATAAACCTTATGCGCTCAGAATTTGCATATTTTTAGGCGTATCGTATTTCCTATATATCAAGCGGAACAAATCAATTAAAGAGACAGAAGGGTATTCAAAAATAATAATTGTTAAGAGACAATTTTTTAAATAAAAATGTGGAATTAAATAAAAATGTAGTTAATAAAAATAAATTATTCAATATTCGGAGTCCCAATATTAGTAACATTATTATTTAGCTATTTCATAGCTTTTATCGCGGGCTTTGAGCGCGGCGACCGAATCAAGAAATTCCATAACGAAAATAAACACGCGTAACGTTTGTATATCTGTCTATATACAACATATGTATGTAAATATGTACACTTTAAGTTTGAGCAAGAATATATAGTATTATATATCGATGCAGAGTTTGCGAGCCGTGGAAAAATATTTATTATTTGTGAAATATTTTAAATCGACAAGAACTATGTTGCCATATTTGTAAATGTTTTCTGTGTTTGCGGGTTTGGTGGTTGGCACTTTTCCCTTACAGAAGGAACGTCAGAAAGTTGTTAAATTTAGGGAGTACGCGTAAAAGTTTTATATTAAATGTTTTAAATATGTATAATCAAACTGCATTCATTAGTGAATAAAGTGATGAAAAAATAGTGGAAGAAAATAAGTGAGTACTCTATATACATACATACATTTTATTATTATCACAAATGCAGGCGAATATCGATGATCAAACTCTTAATATCGTTCTTGTTGTTCAAATTTGTTCATTGAATAACCCTAAAGTGGAGCTATTTGGCACAATTGTGTACAAAAATGGTATCCATCTATCTTATTTAAGTAGCAAATCCCTTTTATTTTTTTTTTAACCGATTCAGCATCTACCTTCTTAGTTTTCTTTTGTCTACGAGTTAACGGAGAATTTATATGTTGTAGTTTTTTTCTTAGATGTCTCAAATAACCATAGGATTTAAGCTATTTGCACTCTTTCTGTTGTTGTATGGTTTTAAGCATGTTTTTGAAAGAAATATTGAATATTGTAGGGTTTATTCGAGACACTTCCAAACATAATCCAAAGGTGCGTTCGAAAACACAATATACTATTAACCATTATACTTGTTTTTAACCTACTTTTTAGCAATAAAACCCCACTTGGCTAATTCAGATTTTCTTTATACTATTAGTGTGACCGAAAATAGGTGACGTTAAATGTTATAACTTTTGGCGTACCGAAAAGCCCCGAAAAATTCAAACCTTACGGAATTGCTTTGGTGTGTAATTACACTATTTGTACCTAATTATTTATACCTGTTATTTATACTTAGCTATTTTTGTTTTATAGAGAAAAAAACTGAAAGAGCTAAAAATAAAAAACAGTTGTGAACTTCAAAGGGCATATTATCAGCGTCCAAAAGATTTGAAGAAAAATGAAAAAAATAAAATAAAAAAATAAAAAACGAAACAGTATCAAAATCAAATGCTGAACATCAAAGGAAATTTCGTCAACTTAATGCAGAAAAATCTTACGTGGATATGACTTTAATTTTGATTTTAAGTCTAGCACCCGGTGAATATAACAGGCCAGTCAGTATTTTAATGGATGAACATGCAGAAGAACTATCTTTTCCGACAATCCACGGCAGTCAGTTTCGAACATACAGAGATGGTGTTATTGTTACTGCATTCATGCAAACTATCAGTGAACTTCGGCGTACTGATAGGCGTGCTACTGACCCACAACACCTTTTATACATCGCTGCTAAAATCATGAGGTTGCTAGATGCGTCAACGTTGCGTTTAAGCATGTTGGACAAGGTACTTCAATTACGAAAGAGACCATTCAATCTGAAGAATATATAAATAACTGTTTAGAAACAAATATCGCATTTCTTCGCGACTCACCAAATTCTGTTTCAATGATAAAAATTCCTGAATAACCTACATATATTGTAATATAATAAACATATTTTAAACAATATTAACTTCTCATTTAATCCATAAAAGCAAAAAAAAAATTTTTGTTTTCTTATCGGTCACCACGCTCAAAAAGTCTAACTTGAATTAATATCAAAGAAAAACTAATACTGCATATAAAATAAATAAATAATTATAATATAATTTCATAAGTATATAAAAAATGCTATGCAATAGCTTTACCGCGCCAGTCCCCAAGTGCCACACGTCCTTTTTTCATTATCGCCACAATCGTATTCAGTGGCAACGTTGCTACATAGTTTCCCCACTGTTGTCTAAGTTATCGAATCTGGTTAAATAATATAATGTTGGCCAAGGAACTCTGTCTTTCGAAGGGGCTTCCTCGGCTCCTTGGTCGATTTTTTTAAATGCTCTTAAGATCTCTTAATTTAAAATTATTGGTCCTATTTTTGGTTCGCAATGTATTTTACATTATATTCATACTATATTATACTTTTAATATGTTTAGTGAAAATATATTTTGGCACATAAGCCTGAAGAATATCTAATATTTGTTTTGTTATATATATATTTATATATGTATGTGTATAAACTAATACTAAATGTAATATGTGTAACAAGCACCTGAAAGATGTACTGAATTAAAAATGTGAATGATCTCAAGTGAAATAAAAAGTAATAAATGTAACATAAAAAAATTAAAATTTGATTAATCTTGTGAACTTACCATATATTTCTTTTGTTTGTGGAAAATATATATTTTATTTTTTTCTCACACTACACACCGAACAACCCCCCTCTAACTTCCGCTTTTCCGATTCGAATAGGGCTTGGTCCATTTTACCCAATTTGGTCCACCTTTTGGTTAAAAAAAAAGTCAAATGGTAACCGTGGTTGTAACAGAGAACTTAGAAGAAGAAGAAGCTATTCTAAGTTCTCTGGTTGTAACATAGGAAACAGCTTCACAACTATCTGAAATTATTACATGCTAAAGGGTTAAAGTAGTGCAATTAAGTTGGTCTTCAAATGACATAGAAATTTGTCGTTACTTATGTCTGTAGTGAGTTTGAAATTCTTTGTGCTCAATATAAACTTGAATTATAATAAACTTATGACCCGCCCGGGCTTCGCACGGGTGCAATACTGGTACTAAATACCCTACAGAAAAACTGTGAACGTTGTATATAAAAACATAGCGGCCTGCTCCGGCTGCCAACGAGTATAAAATATATAGCCTATGTCACTCACCGAAAAATTTATTAAAATCGATCCAGTAGGTTTGATTTATGCATTACTGTCCGTGGCCCGCACGCGTTAAATTTGGAGTAAAACAATTCCCCTTTCCCTATATCATGGAGATTTCCTGCTATCTTTGGAATATCTAAATTCATACACTACATTTTTACTTATTTACCTTTTACATTTTTACCTATTTATTTTATTTTTAAAATATACAACGTTCACAGCTTTTTTGTCATTAGCATACGATACAAACATGTTTTCTCTAGACGTTACTCTTGAAAGAGCGACATACAAGTACAGTTGGCCATGTGAAAAACAGTCAACTCTCAAATTTAAGCCTGCAACTTTGATGGTTTGACCCTGGAATTTATTAATGGTCATTGCAAAAGATGTCCTGAAACTGTAATCGTTTAAATTGCAAGGGTAGATCCGATGGTATCTGAGGGATTCGGGAAATCAATACATCTTCTCCGGTACCACATCCTGTGAATATTGTGCACTCTATTATGAAAGTTTTCAGTGATTTTACCAGCAAACGAGTGCCAATGCAAAGTTTGGTGGATTCATGTTTCTTAATTATATAACAGGACAACCTACTTTCAACAACATTTTGTGAGAAGGAATTCGAAAAGTTTAGAAAATCTATAGGAAAATGAACAGCTTCTTCCAAATCGAGAACAGTATCGTCCGAGTAGTATATTTTCGTCGGTGCTTCAACCTTTGAAAGAATCAAGTTATTTACCTTATCTACTTGTTCGTTAGTTGGTGACAAAATCGCTCTTTCTTTAAACCAAGATATTGTCTTATAACTTATGTTATCAATGTCAGGATACACATTGTTGACTAACTCTTGGATGTTGTCTATCAAAACACCAAGGTTGTCTAGGTTAATCCTACCCTCACTTTGTGTTAACTCTCCATTGTCAACTTTTAGCAGCATCCCTGGAAATAGTCTGTTCTCACGTGAAGATCACGAAACTGTCATATTAGTTTTAAGCTCTAAGTTATTGACATGTGGCCAAAGGTTTAGGGAAGTATTTATTTCATCAGCATGTGTTCCTCGAGTCAAAACTGGTAGGATTTGACGGAAATCTCCTGAGAACAGAATTGTACATGCACCCATAGGTGCATTTTTGTTGCGCAAATCGCGCATTGTCCTATCCAATGCTTCCACAGACGTGTTGTTTGACATAGTAGCTTCGACCCAGACTATTGATGAGCAGTCACGCATCAATTTTTGCTCTGTTTTGCTCTGTTTAGAAACACAGATGCTGTTCTATATTTCATCATTGCTGGCTATTTTCAGTGGGAGCTTGAATGTAGAGTGTTCAGTTCGGTCTCCTTCCAAAAGCGTAGCGGCAATGCCGGGTTACGCAACAGCTAACACAATTTTCCGGTAGATCTCACGTTTGTTAAAAGCAGATTGATTAAAAATCTTTTTCAGTACCTCCTGAGGCATCAAGGAAAAACTATATTCAGTTATTGTTATCAATTTTTGGTGAATACTTTCTCCTGATCGATGTTTAATCGTGGCTCATATTGAGCTATTTTTTATAAAAGTCTCGTTTGGTCGAATGATGTTTCTCTTGTGTATTCGGCGCTGTTAGTTAAATCTGAGTTAGTAGTATAAGTTGGCATCGGCAGCCCATAATCCTTGATCGATTTACATGAAAGTAATTACACTACTTTGTTTAATTCTAATATTGCTTCGTTAAATAAATTTTAATCATATTGTACATTATCTGGTTATTAGAACTCTGCCATGTGCCAGTGTTTTCGCTAAATCATCTTAAGCACATAACTTGAAGAATGCTGTCAATGTTGTATCCCGCGGGTTATTAACCATTTCTGGTATATTGTTCTCAATGAACATACCCTTTGTCCATTTTATAAATGAATTGCAAGGTGGACAATTGTGGGAGCCCGGTCGTGCACTTCGAATGATAAAATTCTCCATACAGCTTCAGAGCTGCAGGTGTAACGTCCATACTGATATCTTTCCACTTCATTTGATGACTGTATGCTGAAAGTGGCTTGATCACTGCCTTTATTAATGTACTTAGTAACATATTGAATTGCACAACTCTACGTTGATGTGGGAATCAACAATTTTCAGAAAGAGCGGATTATAGGGAACGATCCATCGCTTATCAATATCCTGTTTTTGGACGGTAGCATTTTGCCCACCCTGTTCTGGCGATCGTCGACGATATTTGGGATATCCGTCATCGTTAGTACTTATTTGAAGTTGGAACACTTCGGGAATTTTTGTACCATATGTTTCTTTACGATTTTGTACAGGATTGGATCTTCATCTTTATCTGATAATTCAGCTGAAATAGCATTGTCAATTTGGTTGGGTCTAATTTTATTCACTAACCACACCTGCAGGTGTACATGTCGCAAGCCACGTTCTGCCATTCTATTATATTCATATGACAGCGCGGCGGACCGAATATATGAGACTTGTTAATGAAGTGCAGGAATTTCTGTGGAAGAACCGCGGCCTCCAAAACCTTAAAAATAACAGTATTTCTCGAATATTTAATGCATGTTATACCTATACACCTTCAACTTCAATCAGTCTATCTATTCAAAAAACCGCATCAAAATCCGACTCGTAGTTTTAAAGATTTAAGCAGACATAGGGATATAGGCACAGATAAAGCGACTTTGTTTTATACTATGTTTATTGAAGTAACGAGATTATTATTACGAAATCTCCTGCTTAGATGGCATTTTAATCATGACTTTCCTAATTAAAATAACTTTTATTTGCACAAGCTAAAGGGTGATCAGTAAGCAGGATATAACCAATTAAAGTTGAATTGAATTCTTAAATGTGTAAAATATAGGTATATATTCGCTATGAGATGATTGAAATACCGAAATTCGTAGAAAAGGTTACTTCTGGTGCCGAAATTTATATTTAAGTGACTTTCAACCATATAAAAGAATATCAAACAAAAAAAAAATGGAATTAAACGTAATTTTTTAACATGTGTTCCTTTGTGGTCTAAGAAAAAAATTACATATAGGTGGTCCAAGAGACCATTTTCATGTCCCAAGATACGTTAACCGAAAATTTTAAAATTCTATAACTCAGTAATTAAGCTACATATATACTTAAGATGAAGTCACAGTAATGTAGGACGTATGGTAACTTATATAAAGGCAATTCACAAGCTTCGTCTTATGTCTTATGTCGTATTTCAATAGCTTAAAAAATACGACACTTGTGAGCACCCCTTAATTGTTGTATGTCATATTATGTAATATTTCTACACTTCACCAGCTTTATATTGAAACAGCGGCATTTTGTTCACATTGCAACCACAGAAACAACAAAATATTTTTATGGTTTACTTTTCTTCAACTTAATTTACCTGAATATCGTGGCTTCCTTCCGTATTATTAAAGAAATTTATTAATTTTATTTAATTTATTAATTTTCGACACTTAAACGTCAACAATAAAAAAGTAAACAGATACAGCTGATAGAATAGCACACTCAAAAAACATACCTCGCCGTGTTGTATTTGTCGTATTTCAATTTTGTATGGGTAACAACAACAGAGTGATATGACACAATATGACACCTTGTGAATACCCTAATAATTTTTTATCCTCTGAACAGACTATATTAAGTTCGCCACGAAGTTTGTTACGTTGTATATGTGTGTGTGCTCGTATGTATATGATCAGCGTGACGAGCCGAGTTGATGTACCCATGTCCATCTGTCCGTTTTTGTAAAATACGGGAACTAGTTCTTCAGATTTTGAGATATCGCTCTGAAATTTTGGACCCGTCCTTTTCTCTCATAGAAGCTTACCGGAACTGCGGATATCGGACTACTATAGCGCATAGCTGCTGTACAAATTGAACAATCAAAATCAATTTCATGTATGGAAAACTTATTTTTTTGACAAGATATCTTTACGAAATTTCTAATGGATTACTTTCCAAATCAGTGGCAATATACCTGAATAAATTTTTCAGATCGGACCACTATATAACTGCCATACAAACTGCATTATTCAATTTAAGTTCTTGTATGAAAACTCTTTTATTTGTGTAGGATATTATAGCTTCGGTGCAACCGAGAGTAACGTTTTTTTACTCTTGTAACATGTTGCTACAGAATATAATAGTTTTGTTAACCAACGATTGTTTGCATCACCTAAAACTAATCGATATAGATAATAGGGTTATATCAATGGACGGGTGAACGGGTAGACCATCACTGGAAATTCAAATCGTTTCGTTCTAGGTGTTACTCTTTGTTGCAAAATGTTAAAAATTAAATTAAAATAAAAAGTAAAAATAAGTCGATTTCTCATGCTGACATTTAAAATATCAGATATACACCGCTCTGGAAAAAAATTGATAAATCGCACTATTAGGCATTTACTCGTGTTTATGTTAGTTGTAGAAGTCTAGTTTTATTATGTGTTACTCAAGCGGAATCGATTTTTAAACTTCGAAATTTATTATTTTTTATTCCAGGTTTGGTTTCAAAATAGGAGAGCTAAATGCCGAAAAAGAGAGAGTCTGCTACATAAAGGTGGGTGTGCCTCTATATTATAATATTATATATATATTATAAATTTTCCATAGGAATACATTTTTTAAATTTTGAATTGTTATATATTTAATATATCATGTCTTTTAACATATCATGTTTGCATGGGCCTTTTCGATGGGACGAAGCGACAAAAAACTCTAACTGCAATCAACAGTAGACTGAATGGGTAGTGCGGACGGAGATCCACATTTTACATATGAAATTAAACTAGTTCTTACTGGATAAAATATCATAATGTGCATTTTTTAAAATACAAAATTGTCCTCCTACCATATATCCAATTAAAGAAACGCTCATACTTGTATAATGACATTGTGTTAATGCGTTAACTGTTTGGCAAAACAAATCAAAGACAAAAATACTCAATCTGCTTGCAAAAGTGGAGATAGCGGGTTTATGCCGGACTGAATATGTATACGGGCAAATGAATGTATCAAAATTAATATTATTTCAGCAATTAGATTATAGTTGGACAAAAAAAGGCAAAATAGAATATTTTATCAAGTAAGAATAAGTTTATTTTCATACGTAAAATGTGCACTAACTTACTCAGTGAACTGATTATTCCACACAGATTGTATCATGGCTTATGCTGCAATTAGTGACCGATGTGCAGCCCTTCCGTACTTACCGATCGTATCAAAAGAAATTTGTCAAAAGTAATGCCCGTAGTGGCAATGTAGAAATCAGTTGTTCGCTTTTGCTCAAATTTGAGCATTGTTGCCATTGATCAAATTGTATACATGGGTTTGCACACATATAGCTTTTCATAATGTAAAAGATCAAAACTAAAATACAACTATTAAAAATATTCTACATATTTACTTATAAATAATTGTATTCGACTGTGATTTTGAGTTAGTTTAAGAATATTTCTAATATATTCAAGTTTATTTCTTAATTACTACAAAACATCTAGACTAGCAACACTGGTTTTTGCAGAGAGCATTCAGCTGACTCGTTTTTACAGGAAAAATCCAATTCGCGGATATCCAACATTACGGGTGGTAGAAGCGCCGATGAGGGCTCATTTACATTGCGCTTTCATAAGATAGTTCCTATTAGCTGATTCGGTATAAATTTTTGCGTCGGTCACTAACTTTACCAACTATGTGTATGGTATACGATCACTTACGTTCTTTTAGCATATGCCAAGATTTTGTCCATCCCTGCTCATGAGCTATAAAACGTAAAATATGAAAAATTATAATGCTTTTAATCTAATTATGATAGTTATTAACTCTTTTCGTTTATCAACAAAGTTAAATTAAAAACTGTATGTGAAATGTTTATAACAAATATCAAAACTCGAAAATATTAAATATTTAGAGGTTACTAGAAAAATGCATGTGTTGCTTCACATAAAATTTTCTCGAATAGTAGAACAGGGATGATGAGGGGTTTGTATAGTTTAGTCTTTGTTTGTCGAAAGAGGACTTTACTGTTCATTTGCCTACTTAGAACCTGTTGGTAGGTAGAAGTGATTCTGCTTTGAATTCAAAGGCTGACAAGTTTTTTGATGTTAATACTGGTACCAAGATTGACCAAATTATCTTCGACTTCAAAACTATGAAAGTCAACAATGAAACGTGAGCTAAGCCGCGAATGCGATGCCTGTTTGTTTGAAGACGTTCACATACTCATACACATACACTTCGCTTCCTTTCCAGTCAGAACAAGCAGAACAACTACGCGGTTGTTGTGGTCAATGATATCAATATCATCAGTGTACGCCAGCAGCTGGACACTCTTATAGAGATTTGTACCTTCTCTATTTAACTTGTTTTCTCCAACAATAGATTGATGAAAACACACGATAGGAAGCCCCTGGCCTGAAACAACGTTTGGTATAAAACGGCTTGGAGAGGTCATTCTCGATCCTGAGTGAACTTTTGACTTTGGTTAACGTCAGTTTACACTGCCGTAATAGTTTTACGGGGATGCCAAATTCAGAAATAGGGTATGTAGGCAATTTCTTTCCGTGCTACGAAGGCTTTAAAGTCGACGAAGAGGTGATGTGATGTGATCCTCTTTTCACGGGTAATATCTGATCAATTTCCTGCTGTAAAGTCAAAATGATAAGTTCCAATTAGTTTGTTGATGGTGGGCTTTAGTCTTCCATATAGGACGCTGGACAGAACTTTATATGCAATTTTGAAGAGGCGCATATTGTGGAGTCCCCTTTTCTGTGGATTGGAAAGAGCACACTTATGCTTTTAATTTAGACTGTCCTCACTGCCGTTGGAAACTTATAAAACAACTGTATTTGACATTAAAAAAATGCACATCGTTTAATATTTATTAAAAGAAAACGTTGCAATGTCGTATTTTGTCATATAACTCAAATCGTTTGAAATATTTTTCATTCAATGAAAATAATGGAATTTGGATGCCTTTAAATTCTTTTAATTTATTTGTTTCTTTACATTTTGATTTTGTGTTAAATTTTTTTCTCTTCGCAGTGTCAGCTGTGATTGTGTAATAATTTTCCCTACTGACAAATAGATGGCGCTAAATCAGAGTCGCACAAATCTAGTAGATTAGTGAGATAATCTATTCAACAGCCTAAATCTTGTGATTAAGTGTCGGTGGGAACATGTTTCTGTTGAGTGGTCTCAGACAGCAGACTGCAAGTCGTGTAGAAAACCATTTAGCTGTCGGTTCTGATTACAGCTTCTCGACGTCCCACTTTTTTTGTATTTGTTGACGGGTGTACTAGCTTGACTAATATCTTTCTGCTGGATTCTGGTCCTACTATTTACTAACTGTTGTGCCGAGAATAGTTTCAGGTATTAAAACCGCAAAAAAAATTTTGACATCGTGGCGGAGCAGCTATCATAAGCGGACTCCAACTCTCATAAAAGATCTTATCCTCTTTCTCTTCCTCTTATTCATGACTGTCGCCCATTTGTCGAAGGACATGGTTTCAAAGATATGATTCAAGTTTTCCATTAAAATTGGTGCAACGTACGATCAAAATATTGACATCCAAGACTTGTTGCCTAAAAGCATTACAATTTCTTCCAAAACGCACAGATATTCAGAAAATAAAATAGCGTTGGTAAACAAGCAGATAAAGGATAGTTTTAAGTTGTACCCCATCAATTGCCCCATATAAATTCGACAATTGTTTTCAATGGATTTTAGGTGTAACTTTATCAAAAAGTCTTTAAAATAAATACATATGTGCAACTATTTTAGGAATTAAATCAATGAACTTTGGCTTTCAACTGCTTGTAATAAACTTTTATATGAAAAGTGGCAATTACTGTTTAAAAAGACATTAGTAAGATTGAACAAATTAAATATGTAACAGATCGGATTAGAAATTTAATGAAGACATTAGAAAACCATACACGTTTAAATTGCAGTGCACATTTATTCACGAATGTATTCAAATATGCTTTTGAAAAACTAATCGAGCATTCCGAATTATTACTTCAAGCAAGAAAATTTTAAAATATATTTCAAGAGCCAATTTACAGCACAAATGCAAACTTCCAGGCATCCATCAATTTGTTTCGTGTTACTCTGAATTTACAAATTTAAAAGTATATGGGTGCCTAATGGTGCTGATATATATTTACCCTATCTGAGTTAAAACTTAATATTTATTTAAATACGGGTACAATTTGGAAAAATGTGTGTCTATATGACATAAGGCACCATTGTTGTAACCAATCGAATTTAACAACATCAAAGAATTTTTCAGTCAAACAAAAAGAATTAAAGGTCATAAAAAGGTTTCTATCTTGCCGAAGCCTATTCCTTTAAATTTAGACTTGTAATTCAATACTTTTACTCCTGCTTTATAATCATCTAACATTTCTTCTGATCACCTTCGCCCATATCAAAAACCAAAAAAAAAAAAAAATTATTTCTCTTAAATTAGTTAATCTCCTTTGGTAGAAATGGAAAAGTATCGTAAAGAGAAAGAGGTAATGGCAGAAAACTTTGGAATAGTTAATTAATTGGTAAACACAAAATGAACAAGTAAGGAAGGGCTAAGTTCGGATGTAACCGAACATTTAATACTCTCGCAAAGTCAAATGGTATACTCGTTTTAGATTTCTTTGTGGATCTTGCCGCCTAGTTCTATGTTGACCGATATTTTCGGTAAAAAGTCAGCTATAGGCACTGGGGTCCACATATTCATTACCTAGAGGTTTGAACAGTTTTGCCTCGATTTAGACAATTTTTGGTCACTAGGTGACATACTTCAAACGCATTATTCACGCAAAGTTTTACCCCGATACAATCATTGTTGCTTGATATGCATAGTGGAAAGTGACAGAATCAGATGGAATTGAAAATGGTGTTATATGGGAAATAGGCGTGGTTGTAGTCCGATTTCGCCCATTTTCGCACTATGACATAGAAATATGAAAAGAACGTTATGCACCGAAGTAGGTTGAAATCGGTTAAGCAGATCTCAAGATATGGGTTTTCACCTAAAACGGGGCGGTGCCACGCCCACTGTCTAATTTTGAACGCGGTTCCTATAAAGTCATCTCATAGCATCCCAGAGATAAAATTTATTGTATCTGGCGTGTTTAGTGCTAGATTTATCGCGCTTTTAGTAGTTTTTAACAGTACCGTTATATGGGGAGTGGGCGGAGTTGCCACCCGATTTCAACTACTTTCACACCGTCAATAGAAGTGCTAAAAATATTTGCTTCCAGTGAATTTTGTTATTATAGCATTAGCGGTTGAGGAGATATGCACATTAAACCTATTTGGCTAAATGAGCCTACGTCGTCCCGAAAACATACACGCCAACACACCTAACACAATCTACACATCAACTAACACAATCTACGTCACACATCAGCAACATTCACCACATCACCTCTCGCAACATTCACCACCTCACCTCACGCAACATACACCTCACACAACGACACTACCACCCAGGATATCCAACACCGGCGATCACCCCACCAACCATCAACAAAACCAAAACTCGGGTAGCGGCTGGCCTCTTTTGCGTATCAAAATTCGAAGCGGACATCTCGTCATCGTTCTGATTCCCGTTGAAGTATCGGACCTGAGCCGGACAATCAATCCTTTTTTCTATTTTTTTTTAATTTTTTGCGCTGCGTCGCAAGTGACGTTGTATTAAGTGGGTGTTAAATATACAATATTAGAATTCAGTTTATTCAATTGTTGCGAAAAATATTCAAGTTTATTCAATTATTGCGAAACGATATTGAAGAGTGAGACTCACCACTTCCAAAGAGTTGGAATAAATACATGGTCCTTCGAGCCTAAAATACAGGCACTATAGATATACTAGCAAACAAAAAAAAAAAGCTAAAAAGTATATATTATATATGTATATAAAGTGAACAAAACGCAAAGTGCAGTGGAACGTGGAACCGTGAAAACAAAAAGCTATCTAAAGGAAAAACAAAAAACATCAAAGTGCTGTAAAGTGTATTAAACACATATACAAAAAGTTTTTTATACATAGTGCATATTTGTTTTCCGAAAAAAAAAAAAAATAATAAAAAATAAAACAAAACACCCTTATGTGCATATTGACAACAAAAAGAAAGTGGCTAAAAAGCTTAACAACAAATTTAATGTCATATACAAATATACATTCGGGCGCGAAGTAACAAAAACCACCACAAAAAGCAACACCTAGCACGCAAAATCAGAAACAACAGAGGACAAAGGAATTGGAAAGCAACACAGAAGAACACATAGACGTACATACACGTAACTATTGTATACAAGTATACACGCAATACATATTCCCCAAAAGCCCTTGGAGGAAATCAAAGTGAGTCCATTCGATTCCTTTTCTTATATTTATGCACATACATATGTATATTCATTGCGAATTACAGATTATATTTTGTACAAAACTGTAATAAAATATCAAAAAACCGTTCAATATCTTGTTAACGGGTGCCAATTTGGTCTAACTTACCGGTTTAAATTGCGGGTTCAAATAACGAAAAACCGTTTATTGTATTATATATGTACATTCATACACATACATATACGACAGATATATATATGTATATAATATATAAAAATTGACTACCTGTATCTGCTTACCTTCGTGTATTCATACCCAATATACAAAAAAAAACCTAAATTTAAGTATTTCCATACTTACAAATTTTTCCGGCAATACCCCTTACGCTTAATTAAGCAGTAAGCAGGATTGCGAAATATATGTGAGCAAAGGAAAAGTCAAACTTAAAGCATAAAAGGCAAAATAAATATACATACATATATACAATAAACGAAGTTAAACGGAAAAAAAAAGAAAAAAAAAATATATATATACGTACAAAAAGGAGTACTTACATTTACTTCTAACGTATATATAACAATTACATATATAAAAATAATATACAGTGCATAATTACGTATACATACATATGTATTTAAAACATTAAATATTAATATCGTATATCACATATCGTATTTTACATACATATGTATATATCCTATACATCATTTATACATGCAATTAAAACATTACATACGTACATACAGTGCTTACGGAAAATTGCGCCAATATATGCGATTGCCAATTTCTCTTTCGCGCTCTTTTACGATTATACATAATTCGTTTTTTAACATTACTTACAATATACAATACGCTTATACTTATACACCGATTGCGTACAAAATTTTTCAGCACAAATAATTCGTGCTTACTAGTACATAGATACAAAGTGCATTGATCTCTTCAACGAGCTCTCAATTGCACAAGTAAATATATACATAATTACAAGTCCACGCATTAGGGTATACCTACATACCCCTAAATAAGGACATCAAAAAATAAAAAATAAAATAGATAAAAAATTTATTCAATAAATTGGTAAATAAAATTAAATTAAAAATAAATACGAACCGGTATCTATAACAACTAAATCCGGGAATTTCAGTTATTTATTTGAAATTAAGTACGCTAATCAACAAAAAAAAAAAATTTTTGCGGTTATACATACAACTATATACGGAAATTAATATTAATTTGGTTCGAAGTGAAAAACTGTATTCACTAACAATAGCTTTCGTTCACACATTTATACGAGTATATACGAAGATATTTTCTGAATTATCCATCAGTCGACACTGAGGAATTTTTAATTTATTTCATACAATTTCTAAATGGGCTCAGACTCAAAAGATTCAAAAACAACACATTCTCTAAAAGCATTTCTTACACAAAATTCATTTCGGAAAGTGACAGTTTAATAAGATACTGCACTAGATTCTCATCTTCGCCGATTCAGGACAATTCTGAATCGGTATTAGAAATCAAAAAAGACAATCTTGACAATTTTTGGTCACGTCTCCAAGCTGCATATGACGCAATTGTAGAATCTGACGACTCAGATCTACCAGAAAATTTCAAATCTTCGGCTTACGCAAAATACGAAAACTGCTTAGACCAATTCGAAGAAACTAAAGCAATGATTTTCGATCAACTTAAGCTAATTTTGCTAAATTTGCGATTGCACCTACTCCAAATCAGCGAGTAGAACTGCCACAAGTACAAAGTCATGAGGCAAGTTCAGGCATCCATCTCAAGGTGCCCAAATGTGATACAGAAATATTTCATGGTGGTTATGAACAATGGCCGTCCTTCCGGGACATTTTTACAGCCGTTTACATAAACCACCCAAAATTAGCAAATGTGCAAAAATTGTATCATCTCCGATACAAAACAAAAGGTCAAGCAGGCGTCATAGTCAAACAGTTCTAAATGACGATAATTTCAATTTGGCTTGGGAAGCTCTTAAATCAAGATTCGAAAACGAATATTGGTCGATAAACAAATATCGATATTAATGAACTTGCCAAAAATTCAAAAGGAAACAAGTGAAGAGTTTATCAAACTTCAATCCATTGTTTCAAATTGTTTGTCGGTTTTATCGACACAAAATATTCCCACAGACAGCTGGGATCCAATACTGGTAAACATATGCACTGCCGCTTTACCAGAAAAATCGTTACTTTTGTGGGAGCAATCGCTCTCATCTCGAAAAAAATGCCCAACGTGGCAACAGATGAAAGACTTTTTAATAACCCAATACGAAATAGCAGAAAGGGTAGATAAAAAAATGGTCAGAACGAAAACCGTTCAACACGACCTAAATAGAAGCTTTCACAGACCCCAAGCCAGTAGCAACAACAATTTAAATAGAAGCTTCTTCAGAAATCAAACGTTCACATCCGAACAGTACAAACAAACGTCATGCGAACTATGTACAGGAGGGCATAAGCTCAAATCTTGCGAAAGATTCAAAAAGATGAATATTATCGACCGAAACAATTTTATAAAAACAAAAAGACTTTGTACAAACTGCCTATCACATGCACATACACCTAAAGAGTGCGAAAGCAAATTTAATTGCGTTTATTGTCATAAACGACATCGTTCAATGCTGCATTACAACACATTTTCCAGCTCACCCCCAAACAGCGCAAATATGAAAAGAGCCACGGGTTTAGTTGCAACAGCAAATCCCGAAGGGCGAAATCCCGATAATTGTCAAGAAGCACCATGCTGCTCAAAGGCATTAAAAACCCAAACGCTACACAGCGAAAATCAAAGTAGAGTACTACTACCCACAGCAGTCGTCTCCATCAAACACCAAGGAGAACTGTTTAAACCTAGGGCCTTAATAGACCAAGGATCACAGCGATCATTCATAGCGTCTAGGGCTCAAAAAAGGCTACAACTGCCAACAAAGCTAGCCAATCTTGAAATCACGGGAATGGGCGGAAGAGTAGTCCAAAACTCAAATAAAATCTGCCCCATTACCTTAATTTCCCCCCAAGCGGATAAGCACATACAAGCAGAAGCTATAGTCTTACCGCAACTTACAAATATGCTTCCAAGCTATCACATAAATAGCAAGCATTGGCAAAAGGTTTCACACCTAAAGCTAGCAGATCCCAACTGCAACACTCCCGCTCAAATAGACCTTCTATTAGGCAGCGATCTCATACCACAGATAATACTCGAAGGTATTGAGAAAATTGCAAATACACTTCTGGCACAGAATACTATTTTTGGGTGGATCCTAAGTGGACTAGTTTCGGAACCAGTTACCACCATGACCACTCAGGTTGAGGAAATCTCAAACGAATACCTCAATTCACAATTGAAAAAATTTTGGGAGTTAGAAGAACTCCCCCCCATATCAATCACAACCCGCGAAGACCAGTATTGTGAAGACTTTTACAAAAACACAACTACTAGAGCAGATAATGGTCGGTACGTCGTGCGACTACCACTAAAACAACAATTTCCTAACACACTCGCCTTAGGTCACTCTCGCACCTCTGCTATACAGCAGCTTTTAAGTATGAAAAAAAAATTACTTAAAAAAGGTGAGCTTAAGCCAGAATACGATGGTGTGTTAGAAGAATACCTCCATTTAGACCACATGAAGGAAGTAAGCCCATGTGAAAAAATCATAAATGGCAAATATTACTCATTTTACTTGCCTCATCACGCAGTAGTAAAGCCAGACAAAAAAACAACTAAAGTAAGAGTTGTCTTTAATGCATTAAGATCCACCAGCTCGGGAAATTCCCTAAATGATATCCTATTTACGGGACCCACGCTCCAACCAGATTTAATGCTACTAATTTTAAATTGATTAAATAAAATATAGACAAATAGCTGTACATAACGACGATCAAGATTTTCAGCGAATTATTTTCCGAAAATCTCCCAATAGTCCACTCCGCGACTATAAATTAAAAACAGTTACCTTTGGCGTCAACTGTGCTCTATATCTAGCCATTCGAACACTGCACGAATTGGCAGAAAACACCAAGTCAGAATTTCCTCTGGCAACCCAGGTGTTAAAAACACAAACGTATGTAGACGATATCTTGTCTAGAAGTCACAGTCTTCCACAAGCATACGAGTCACTATCACAAGTGATACAAGCCCTAAATACCGCAGGGTTTCCGTTGAAAAAGATAACGGCGAACCACCCTAATATTCTAAAAAATATACCAAATAAAAATTTGTTAGATACTAATTTCCTTAAATTCGAAAAGGAAAGTACAACAAAAACTCTGGGGATCCAATGGAATGCGATATCTGACCAGTTTTCATACACTACAGAGTCAAAGCGGCAAATTCTATCCTCGGTGGTGAAACTTTTCGACCCCGCAGGATAGCTTTCGCCAGTTATGATACAAGCCAAAATCTAATACAAGAATTATGGTTAGTGGAACCGACTGGGACGAACAAGTAAAACCACTGCGTTTAGAAAAGTGGTCCTAGTTTGCAAGCAATCTACATGATATCTCACAGATACAAATCCCACGATGGGTAGATTATGCCCCAGAGCACAAAGTCGAACTACACGGCTTCTGTGACGCTTTTGAAAAGGCATATTTTGCAACTATATATGTTCGCACACAAAGCAACATTGCGACCACAAGCCACTTACTAGTAGCAAAAGCAAAAGTAGCTCCGTTAAAAACCATAAGTCTGCCACGACTTGAACTGTGTGGAGCGCTTCTACTAGCCAAACTAGGATCCATGGTGCGAATGCATTTAAACATGGCAAAATACAAACCATATCTGTGGTCCGATTCTGGAATCGTACTCGCCTGGTTAGAAAAACCACCACATGTATGGAAGACGTATATTTCCAATCGAACGTCTCAAATCCTTGACCTAGTAGGGTCAGCCACTTGGCGACATGTAGCCAGTGCTGACAATCCTGCTGATCTAGGTACAAGAGGATGCAAACCCCTGCATCTTGCCACCACCACCCTCTGGTGGAACTGCCCCCGATGGTTAACAGAATCTCCCGATTCTTGGCCACAATCGCCCATGCGCAATATAATTGCCTTAAGCCTCAAATAAAGAAGTGCATTTACATGTGCAAAGTTTGCACAACGTACAAGCAAAAAATGCGAACGCAGATAATGGCAGCACTTCCACCTGAACGCTGCAACTTTGCTCTGCCCTTCACAACAACAGGTGTCGATTTTGCTGGGCCTTTCCAGATAAAGGCTTCAATGTTAAGATCTCCCACTTTAATGAAAGGATATGTGGCAGTTTTTGTTTCTTTTACGACAAAAGCTGTTCACCTTGAGCTATGTACAAATCTGACGACAGAGGCTTTTCTCGCGGCATTCTCTCGCTTCGTCGGACGGCGTGGTTTTCCTTCAAAAATAATGAGTGACAACGGCAAAACATTTATTGGAGCCAAAAGGGCCACTGAGAAACAGTTTGTGGACTTTATCCAACAAGTCTCACCTGAGATTGTACAGAAGTACGCACCCCAAGGCATTAATTGGCAGTTTATCTCCCCAAGCGCTCCTCATATGGGTGGTTTATGGGAATCAGCTGTAAAAAGCTTCAAATCCCACTTCAAAAAAGTAGCTGGAAACTACAAGTTTAATTATGAAGAATTCTCGACCTTATTAATTCGAATTGAAGCCGTACTCAATTCACGGCCAATCACAATACTCTCGCAAGATCCCTCCGATTTCACCGCCCTAACTCCAGGGCATTTTCTCAAAGGAGCACCCATTCTGGCCATACCTGAGTCAGACGTGGAGTCGCTATCCTTATTTAACCGATGGGAAAGAATCAAAATTCTCCATCACAATTTTAGTCGCCGATGGAAAGAAGATTATCTAAAGGACCTCCACAAGAGGTACCGCTGGAAAGCTCCAGAAAAGGCGCCGAAGCTTGGAGATTTCGTGCTAGTACACGATGATTGTCTCCCCCCTACTGAATGGCGGCTTGGCCGCATAGAAAACCTTCACCATGGTTCCGACGGTAACATCCGAGTAGTCGATCTCCGTACGCAAACCGGAACACTAACTAGACCGCTCGTAAAGCTATGCTTTTTACCCACAGCCGATAATACCGAACAAACGTAAATAATAACCCGATACGAACCAAAAATCGCTAAAATTAATAAATCAAAAAAACCTAAATCCGGTAAAAGGTCGATCGACCAAACGACCCGCTTATGCCACTTAACGTGGCCCAAATTTCCAACTCAATCATGCGACAAACTTATAATCTAACTAACTTTTTCTCATATAGAACCTTATGGACGGAAATGCACCAACACCAACGCCAGCAATACGTTCGGCCGTTAATGTGCCCCGCCCTGGGAAAATCCTGCACCCCGAACTACGGCTACCACAGCCCCTCCAATCGCTCCTCGTAGTGGCACGCGGCCACTAACCCCGTCATCCTCGCTGTCTGCGGAGCAGCATCGCCTCCGATGCCCGCTATGTCGTCGCCCACACCGCTTGCAACATTGCGGCATAATTAAAGGTATGCCCCCAGTCCAACGACAGCAAATCGCCCAGGCACATGGCCACTGCCTGAAATGTCTGGCGCACACCCATGCAACAACCGCATGTGAGTCAAGAGGCCATTGTCAGATGTGCGGTGAGCAACATCACAAACTCCTTCACCGCACCGCGAGGCGCGACAGTGGTCGACTAACTGAATCCCATCGCCGCGGCGTAGTCAGGCGACTCCCCAGACACGCATCAGCACGACCTCGCCGAAGCAATCACGCGCCGTAGCCAGCTTCGGCCACCACCCCGCCGTGCCACTGGGCTGAGCAGCGTCGTACCACCTCACGCAACATACACCTCACACAACGACACTACCACCCAGGATATCCAACACACCGGCGATCACCCCACCAACCATCAACAAAACCAAAACACGGGTAGCGGCTGGCCTCTTTTGCGTATCAAAATTCGAAGCGGACATCTCGTCATCGTTCTGATACCCGTTGAAGTATCGGACCTGAGCCGGACAATCAATCCTTTTTTCTATTTTTTTAAATTTTTTGCGCTGCGTCGCAAGTGACGTTGTATTAAATGGGTGTTAAATATATTAGAATTCAGTTTATTCAATTGTTGCGAAAAATATTCAAGTTTATTCAATTATTGCGAAACGATATTGAAGAGTGAGTGGTGAGTGTAATACAGTGGAACCTCTATAACTCGAACTCGAAGGGAGTGGAAAAATAATTCGAGTTATAGAGTTTTCGAGTTACAGAGGATTTCGAGTTAGGCGGTAATAGGTTTCGAGTTAGGGAGGGGACGAACAGAAAGGAGAAAGTCAAATAAATATACATGCAAATTCACGTTACATAACTGCTCATCAACATATTTATTCACAAACTTATTTGAAGAAATCAGTAATTTGTTTTTGCTTTAAAGTAGGTTGTTCATTATCTATAGCATTATCTAGGATAGAAAGAGCGGAAAATTCTTTTTCTTCTGATTTGCTTGATTGTTCAATAAAATCACGTAAAGTATTTAATGCTATTCTAGCCTCTTTGATTGAAACTAATGGAGTGCATGGTATATCGATTGGATCTTCTGTATCATCTTCTTCGTTTTCGTTGCTCGGAGATAGTGAATCAAGTATCTCTTCGTCAGATAATTTTCCCGCAGTCATTACTCCATCATCACATGTTATAAAATCGTCAAAACATATTCCAGGTGCTATTGTATTCCATTCCTCAGGAGGTCGTAGAGAATCATCTTCAACTTCTTCGGTTGTTGACGAAGAAAAACCACAATGACCAAAACAGTTTTTTATAGTGGCAGCAGTCACTTTACGCCAAGCTTTATCAGTCATCCGCATGGCTTGCAATACATCTATGGAAGTTTTTTTTCCTTCATCTAAATCTCGCGCCATTCTTCTGACTACTTCTTTGCGATATAATGATTTGAAATTTTTTATAATACCTTGATCCATAGGTTGTAATTTTGATGTAGTGTTTGGAGGTAAAAACTCTACTCTTACAGATTTCATCTGTGGGATATCGTTGTGTGCTGTGCAATTATCTATAAACAACAGGATTTTTCGTTTTTTTCTTGTCATTTTCTTATCGATGTCCATAAGCCAGTGTCTGAAGATTGCAGAAGTCATCCATGCTTTAGTATTCGCTTCATATCTTAACGGCAGTGATGAACATTTTGAAAAACAGCGAGGTTTTTTTTTGATTTACCAATAACAAAAGGTGAGAGTTTTTCTGTGCCTGACATATTCGCAGCAAGTAATATGGTTAAACGCTCTTTGCTTTGTTTTCCTCCATGGCATTTTTCATCTCTAAATGCTAGAGCTTTGTCGGGAAGATATATATAAAAAAGAGCTGTTTCATCGGCATTGAAGACATTTTCAGGCTCGTAAACGCTTAACAAACCTTTTAATCTTTCATTTATCCATGAATGACAAGTTTCAATATTTACGCTCGCACTTTCCCCGCAAACTTTCTTAAAAACAAGGTCATGCCTACGCTTAAACTTTTCCAGCCATCCATTGCTTGCTTTAAAATCAGAAAATCCTAAAGACTTTGAATAAATTTCTGGCTTTTCTTGTAGCAATGGTCCACTGATACTTATATTTTCATCACGACACTGTTTAAACCATTTTAACAAACATTCTTCTAAACCAGGAAACTCAGATATACGCTGTCTTTTGCATGATAAACTTTGGCCGCTCTCAACTTTTTTCAATATATCTTTTTCATTTTTTATTACCGTTGAAAGTGTACTTAAAGGTATATCAAACTGTTTTGCAACATCCGTATTTTTTTGGCAAATTTTTACTGCTTCGAGTACTTGCAGTTTTTCAGCAAGACTCAGAGTTTTAAGTTTACGTTTCACACTCATTGCTTATCAGTTCGTTATAAAACTGTTTTACGGAAGATTGTAGGTAGTGGTCGTAGTTGCAGCGAAAGAGCAATTGAAAATTTGAGCTTTGCATGCTCAGCTTCTTGGAAAAGTCGCAAGTAGCTGCGCGCCAATCAAATCATCAGCTTTGCAAGCTAGTGGGGGGAGTGAAAAAACTATAGTCTGCTCTCTCCCTTCACCAGCTTGCAAGTCAAGCTATAGTCAAAATTAATTCAATATTCGAGATAGACAGGTCTGAGTGTAGGTATTCGAGCTATGGAGTGTAAAAATATACAGAAATAGCTTCTAGGGACTCACTGAGTATTTCGAGTAATAGAGGGTTAAAATTTCGAGTAACGGAGGTTTTACGGCTTGTAGGGAAGGGGATGAAATATTTCTTCGAGTTGGAGAGGTTTTCGACTTATCGAGGTTCGACTTACAGAGGTTCCACTGTACTTCCAAAGGGTTGGAATAAATACACTATTTGGCAACTCAGTTTTATGAGCATCAGACGTTAAAATCGTGCATTAGTTTTAAATATATATAATAATTTTTATATATATATATATAATTTAAATATATATATATAATAGTATGCATAGGAGGCAATGGCAGAGTAAGTGATTTTTTTAATTGTAACTAAATTTTATTATTTGTTTATTTGTGCTTTATTCTTTATGGACAACTAAATACGTATGACACATGAACGATAGAAGTGGCTTCGCCACGAAGCAGAATTTAGCGGCAACAAAAAGAAAGGAAATACCATTTGGGAAACTTAAAGGGAATTAAAGGCATAGAGAGCTGGTTTCCATTTTTTCGGGATGAAATATCCCGATGTTTCTCAAACGTTATGGGTACACATAAGCTTCTGGGGAAGCAGCATCAAATTGGGAATATTTTAACGAAATCGATGAAGTTTTTTAGAGTCGTTCTAGATTTGAACTGCTATTAGAAATGGCCGAACTTTCGATAAATTCACTGGAAAGTCCTTGAACTTTTTGAGAGTCGTTCTAGATTTGAAGTGCTACTAGAAATGGCCGAACTTTCGATAAATTCACTGGAAAGTCCTTCCATCGCAGCAGCAATTGAAGAAAAGAACATAGCACCCACAACCTCAGTGAGAACGAAAAGAAATGATGTACTCGATTTTATTATGTCCATATAAATTTGCGCGTTTCAACAAAATCTCTCTATATGCGGCGCCCATTCCCGTAAAAACTTTTGTTTTAATCAATACATTAATTTTTTTTATCGTATAGCTAAATTTATTTTATTTTATATAATTAACTACTATTAAAAATTATGGCCCTTACATGACCTCCATGCTCAGCCACGCGACACCTAATTAGAAAATTATTCATTGCGGCCTGAAGGGTTGAAGTCGGGGATGCCTCAATTATCAATTTAATGGATTGCTTCAATTCAGTCAGATATCTGGGTTTTGTTTTGTACACCTCTTGCTTGACGTAACCCCATTCAAAAAATTTTAATGTAGTCAGGGCAGGTGACCTTGGGAGAAACGGAAAGTGAAGTTTCTTGATATTTATTTGCTTTCAAATTTTAGTTGGAGCTTCGCAAGCGCATTGACAGTTACTGTTATAAGTTTATGAAACTGCGCACCACACAGTGACTCGTTCTGGGTGAAGTTCTGTCTCGTGAATTATTTCTGGATTTGATTTACTCCATATATGGCAATTTTGCTTATTAACATTTCCGTTTGGATCAAACTGGCCCTCATCAGACATAAACAGGCAATTTATGAAGTTATTGTCTTCTTCGGTCTTTTCAATACCTTTTTGGGCGAATTCCAGGCGAATAGGCAAATCTAGAGAGTTTAACCGGCTTGTTATTTGAACTTTGTACGAAAACAGGTTTAAGTCATCATGAGTTATCCGTTTTAATGACTGTTTGCTAACTCCAAGTTGCGCCGAGATGTTGCGAGTCAAAACTCTTTTGACTTGTCTTTTAAAAGACACTATTTTTTAAGCAAAGTAAAAGGACAATGTAAATAGGTAATTCATTTATGTTTTATGTATGAGTTGTACAGTGACGTTCCTAACCGTTTATATGGAAAGCATTTATTTGCACTGAAGATCAGCTTTGCATTGCGGTTAGGAAGTCGTCCTTTGATTTATTCTCTCGTAACATATTGCACAGATTATATTGTTCACTTAACGGTTGTTTGTAACAACTAAAACTAATCGAGATATATATAAAGTTATTGATGTACTAATCGAGAATGGATCAGGACGACGGAAGGAGTTGAATATCGAGGTACTGTCTGTCCGTCCGTTACCGTTAATCAAAAATTGCTTCGGGCAAATCTTTTCTTCTGCTCCTCTGATAGTTCGAAAACGGATAATAACCACGCCCAACTGAGAACTACTACAAACGCGATAAGCCACTAAATAAATACGTGAGAAACATTAATTTTTATTCTCAATATGGCACGGAAAGGCCACATAGGAGTCAGTATAAAAAGTGGACAATGGGCGTGGCAGCGCTTACCTTTAGGTGAAATCTAAAATGATAGGACTACTCGACCAATTTCACCCTAATTTCGTGTTCAACATTTCTCTGATATTCTTATGTTACGTTGTGAAAATGGGCGAAAGCGAACTACAACCATGTTTACTTCCCATACTTTACAATTTTAAATTTCATATGGTCTTCATGTACACTCTCAGCTACAGCCGCTTAACTTCTTCATTGTGTGCTGGACGTGGTCTATTCGATCGAATATTATCCAATGATGATGGTAATGGTGTTGCGAATAGTACGCTCAGTAGGCCGAATATGTTGACCATAAGTTGATCGAAGCGCGCGAAACACATTCTTTACAGAACGTGAATTTTCGTAATAAAGCTGAAGGATTGGTAACGTTGTTTAGGCGTAAGTCTTTCCATGATGAAATGCCAAACAATACTTATTAAAAATAATATGACAGCTTTACACGACACACGCATGATCTGTCAAAAAAAGGCTATTGAAAAAGGTACCTCTATTTGGATCACCAGTATCAGCGAATATGCTAGTTATTTAAATGAAATAGAGAGAGCGTATTTTTTTAATAATCTTTGTGCATAAAATGGATAAAATTGGACCAAAACTTGCCTTAGCCCTCATATGACTGACATCCATCTTTCCACCCTACTATTTCCCCGGCTTTGATCGTTACATAATGTGAGCTTATAAAATGTTTTGCTACACTCGAACTTAGCTCTTTGAGACAATAAATTTTTGGAAATTATCCATAAAAATAACTAACACTATGTAAAATAAGTGTGTGCGGGATAATTATAATTAAATGAGGAAAGAAGAGTTGTAGATAATTAAAGTATACTTTTTTTAAGTTATTAATATATTCTTCATTAAAGTAAAAAATATATATTAAATTACAAATATTGATAGCTATCTATACATCGAAAATAATTCATCTTTCTACAACTAATTACGGAAATTAAAGATGAACAAAGATTAATATCTCAACACAATGTGCAATATTTTTGGTCAGTCTGTCTTAAGCGAATCCAAACAAATTGGATCATGTCACATTAAGTTGTCCGTGGGAAAATCATGGTGTACCCAAATATAAGCCACATACAGACAACGTTTAGCCTTGTGAGTTATTGATTATCATTGCGAATGCCAATCTAATTTGGAATTGAGTGCGTTTCAATTGAGTTGGCACACCTATAAGAGATATAGGGATTCGTGGTAGAAATACATTTCCGCCTCGGAACTTGCTATTCAAAATTGGGACTTCGATAAATCAACCTTCATGGAGCAGTGGCATGCCCATCATATCTAATGAATTGAAAAACTCAATTGGATAATTCAGAGCTTCGTTGGCATTTCAAACTACATCGATAGATTTGTATGACACCAAGTCCACTGGCAATAACTGTTGTATTTTTGAATGTAATGAATGGACGTCATTGGAGCCCACATTTTTTGCTGCCAAACTCAATCTTTTTTGCAGTCACTTAGGATTGTTATATTTTGTGTGTACGCCGGGATTTGTCGATGTAGTCCCCTTAGATATAATATACTTGTGCCAGCGTTCTTTTAAATCCACGAAGCAGTTCTAACTACTCTTTGGTATGCCCTTAAGCTTTCTCAGTGTTTTTTTTTTGTGTTTGGCTTTGGATCTGCTGGCACTTTCATTAGAACGAGTTATGGCCCTTTCAAGCAAATCTATAGCCGTTGACATCATTCCACAATTCCTGAGCGATGCTCTTGCGACGGTTTTTGTTTTGGTCAAAACTCAGCAATTTTAAAACGAACTTCGCTGCCTCATGCTTTATGCCCGAAATTTCTGAAAAATGGCATGGCACAAGCCAACCGATTCCCAATGATTACCATCTTCTAGCAAGCCTAGTGCAAGGCATGCATCTTTATACGTTAGATACTACAGTGGTCCGGTGACATTAACCAACAACAGTCGCATATAAAAGCACTTAGTCTGCCTTGGATTGACTGTATATACACGAACCAAATTATATGAAAGACTTACATTGATGTCATGAATTGTAAGCACAAGTGTACCCAAAATCAATATTATATTTAGAGTGTTGCCACTGTAATCACTGTATCAGAAAACAATATTAAACATAAATATAATTGGAGCCATCATTTCTTCTTTGGTATTAAAAACAAACTATACATTGACTAATTTGGTATACTTCTGTATCCACCCACGATGGTCAGGCGGTGACAGTAGGGACCTGACAATCTCAAATGAGATATATCACCTCACACATATTGACGGATATAAACGGTTTTAAGTCAGGTAGCAATCACAAAATTCTTATATTGAGTATATGGGAGCTAGGGGGTAGTATAGACCCGATTTCATATATTTTTTACAATGACATATTATTACTATAAAATTATAACATATATCACATATTGACCATCGTTTTTAGTAAAAAGTCAACCACAGGCACAAGGGCTACATATTGGTATCTAGTGAAGTGTAAGCCCGATATATTTATTTGTTCTTGATTTGTATGCTGTAAAGTGAAAGAATCAGATAGAATACAAATTGTGCTACATGGGAAGTAAGTGGTCCGATTTCGCTTGTTTTCACACTGTAAAATAGGAATGACACGATAATATTATGTATTTAATTTGGTTGAAATTGGTTGAGCCGTTCTTCAGATATCGGATTTCACCTAAAGATGGGCATTGCCAATCCACATTGTCCAATTTTAATACCGGCGCCTGTGACGCTTTTGTTTCATATTGACTAACAATATAACGTTTCTGACGTATTTATTTAGTGAGTTACCGCACTTTTAGAGGTTTTCAACGTAACCGTTTTATGAGGGCGTGGTTAACAACTGATTTTATGAATTTTCACAGAGTATATGAAGAATTTTGCTCTAAGCAAGTTTAATCGCTTTCGATATAATTTTTTGTAAGATATATATAATATTTTAAGCCAATTAGGGTGTTTTTCGGACTTGGCCCAGTTGACAGCTGTTACTTGCTTTATACTCCGGTTTGTGATTTCCTAATAAATGTAAGGTTCGCGCGACGTATCGCAAAAAAAATTTTTTTCAGCGAGTTTACTTTTAGTTGAATAGGTTTAAAAATCGAAATAGTAGTATTCGAAGTGAAGATAATTCACAAGCCATTGTTGAGACGCCGCTCGATCCTCAAAAAGTCACTGTTTCGTGTGCTCAATAGGCAGAGGGAATCATTAATACATATTTCTTCAAAAATGAAGCCGGCCATAATGTGACAGTCAATGGGGATCGCTATCGAGCCAATCAAATTTGGTATATGATTAATTTCTATTATAGGTGATATAATTTCACATAATATATGAACGATATTTTACTTTCGTCAGCGAAAATGATATTAAAAACATCTTAAAAAGAGATATATGATAAATATACATTAGGGTGGGCCAAAATAATGTTTAATTTTTTTTTTCTTAGTTGCCATAAAAATCTCATCCGAAATGATGAAAAAAAAAATTCTGGTAAAGTTTGGGCTTTTAATATTATATTAATATTAAAAGGTGCCTCATTGATATTTTCGATTCCCCATATAAATAACACAGGAAATTTAATTCTTTGGATTTTTATTGCACGCAAACAAATAATTGTTAAGCGAGAATCAACATATATTCCTACAGGAAATTTATCGGTCTACAAAAAAGGTCTGAAACTTTTTTTGGTTGTGTCAACTCATTTCAAGTTATTTGTAGTTAAAGTCCAACAGAAAATCATAAAAAACTACGACTACAATTACAAGTTTTTATCCCTTTTATCGATTTTATGCACAAATATACTCGTATATTGTTATTAGAAAAACCCGTTCTTTCATTTTCATTCACATAACCCAAATTTAGGCCGATACCGAATATACCGCATATATTGTATAAAGTCTACCGGAAGTTCGAAAATCTTTATATTGGGTATATTGGGCTATTGCTCCGATTCAACCTGTTTTTGACTTATAGGCATGCTATTTATTATCAAGAAATAATTTTTTCCTAATTAAAATAATGTATCTCACAAATTGACTGATATTTTCGATAAAAAGTTCGAATTGGAACTATGGTCCACATATTCCGTATCTGGGGGCTTGAACAGTCGTAGCCCGATTTTTAAAACTGTTAGTCGTAAGGTGGCACATATAGGTATATTCATTGGTGCTTGATTTGTATACTGGAAAGTGAAAGAATCAGATGGAGTTTAAAGTTGTTATATGGGAATTAGTCGTGGTTGTAGTCCGATTTTGCCCATTTTCACACCTTCGGTAGGGGTGCCAAAAAGATTTGTCTTAAACGAATTTGGTTACTATAGCTTTAGTCGTTTACGAGATATGTATATTAAACCTATTAGGGCTACTTTTTCAAAATTTTTCAAACCTCAGATGCGCCAGACTCACCAAGTTTCATCAAGATAACTCAATCATACAGTCGAAGAGACGAACAGACAGACACTCGGAATTCAACTCCTGTCGTCATCCTGATCATTTATATATACATAACGTTATATCTATCTCGATTATTTTTAGGTGTTACAAATAACCGTTAGGTGAATAAAACCATTATACTCTGTGGCAAAATGTTGCAAGTGTATGAAAATGTTGCGATGGAATTTAACATTCATTATTCGATGGAAGTGTGAAAGTATTACAATCTTTTTTTAAAATATATCATTAATTTATACTCACATAGTTTCATTACCACATTTTGCTGAGTGTCCAATTTGTTTATAATTATATATAAATATAATAAAATTAACATAATTAACTTAAACAATATATTGTACATATACAAATGTGATACAAGTTTAACCAAAGAGGTTAAAATTAATATAGTTTTGTGTATATATGAGGAACATATAATTATGTTAGAGATATGAGGTTTAGGCCAAGGTCTATAACAATTTGATTAATATTTAGCCCTAAACCATAATATTTTAAAGAAAACTTTTCCACTAAAGTTAATTATAATACTACCCATATTGACCGACAGTTAAAGTAAGGTGGAAAGTGGAAATCACACAATCGCGTATATTGGAGCTACGGAAAGGTTTGGGCCAAGCAGAAGCAGAAATTCTTATATTAGGTATATGGAAGCTTGGGGATGTATTCACCCGAGTTTATCCATTTTAATCACAAAGATACCCTGTTATTAGAAAGAGATGTTTTCTTAGATCATTAAGACAACCCATGTATTGACCGTTATATCCGGAATAAAGTCAACCTTAGGTACGAAAATTTTTATATGAGGTATATGAGGGCTAGAGGAAGTGCTGACCCGGTCTTACCCCTTTTTGGCTTATCCGCTCCGTCTTAATTGTAAAATTTAATGTCTCACACATGTTACTCTAGAGTACTTATCATATTTTATATACGTTAGAACCAATGATCGTCGATTTGACGAGGTCTTTTAAAACATGCATTTTTACTTCAAAATAAAATTATATGTATTTCTATTAAAATTATTATATCTATATTGCTAATAAAATTTGAAAATAAAACACTGTTCGTGTATCGTGTATCGTTACAACAACATTTTTTTAATTTAATATTCTTCATGTACGTTTATATTTTATGAAACTAAATATTCTCTTAAAATTCATAATGAGACCTTTTGAGGCAAAAAGTCAATATAATAATAGTAGTAATATAAAAACATAAAAATTCATTTTGAGCATGAGACATAAATCTCAACTTTGTGCTCTCCACATATCTTACGAGAGCATGACCATACGCTGCAAATCTGGTCAAACGTATCTGCCCCTCTTTTGGTGGCGTTACAAAATTCTATCATATGCGGCTTTTTTGTTTTGGCATTAATTGTTCCCTCTTTGTTGCATGATGACAGTAAGAGAAAATTGCTCGTCAACCGATATATAACTCCCCGGAGTATAGTTGTCGATACATTTTTGAATAAACAATTCCACACATTTCGAATTGGGGAAAATTTGTCAGAAATTTTTAGAAGGCGTTGGCGAAGGGTAAAAAAAGAAACCGCTCGTATTAAAGAGTTCTTTTGATGATAAATGATTATCTTTTTTAGCAGCTGAGAGCAAGTAGTATGATCAAAGTGTTTATTTCATTTTTAGTTGTTATTTTATTTGTTGCGGTAACTGGTATCGAGACATTATGTCTCAAGCTAATTTCGGCATTAGTCCATTTCTCGATTTCGTTTATTATTTTTCCACTTATGAACAAGTGAAATCATTGAGGGGGATCGGTGACATTTTTGGAAACACGTGTTGGTCCAAGAGCTTGACGAACAATATAGCATGCAGTGCGGTGACTTTTTGGTTTGATGGTAGACCATTTATGACAATTGCTTCCTCCGAAATGGTGTTTGTGAGGTATATCGTAATTTAAAGTATTACCTAAGTCCTCATTATCAAAATTCTTCTCGTCACCACTACACACAGTCGAATTGCACTCCTCTTCAGGGCCGGTAGGGTTCTCTGGTTCTTCTTCATTTGCTAAAAAAGAGAGATAAAACTTCTTCTCAAAGCCGTCACATGCCTCCAAAAACTTTTCAATTGCAGCTTCCGATATTGGTAGTTGATTCACTTTGGGAATTTTTCTTATTATGGAGTAAAGAATGAAACGATGAAAATACGCAATCTAAAATATAAAACTTATTAACACAAATGTTCACATTAATAAAATTTCCACAACCATCGTCGCTACGATAGTCCAAACAAGAAAAAACATCTGCTCTCAACAAGATAAGATAAAATAATAAGCTTGCTTGAAATTCATTAAAACTATTAGATAACTCACTAAATAAATACATCAGACACATTAAATTTCACAGCTAAATATTAGCACTGACGAAGACATCGGTATAAATTTTGCATAAATATGTAGTACCATCAAGGTATATCATGTCACGTTTAAAAATTTCATAAGTTATCAAACTTTTATTATACTTTTATTATAGTATAAATATCTATAATTTAAAGCGTTACTTTTTAATTATATGTATGGTGGAATAAAAATGTTTGGCATTTCGTATGACCCCTTTCATAGAGTTCTATAGACATCAAATTTTTTAGAGGTTGTAAGCAATCGTTTCTCAAAATACTTTCACAAATTTTTTCAATCGGTCTATACTTTCATCGTTTTCATATCATTTGATCGGGGCTTTGATTGACTTTACACCAATCAATCAATATATGACTATTCTTAAAAAAATATGTGATTGGGCGATTGTTTTTCGATGAAAAAGCTCTTAAAATATTTATTTTTAGACAGACAAAGACTGCCCTATCGGCAAGAAAGTGCTCTACTTTACTTAATTGTTAGGCCAATTAAACGCAATTGATGAAAAAATGGCCCCGATTGGCGAAGAAAAAAGTGCTTGTTCACAATGACAACGCATCAGCTCACCTCCGACGTAAAATTGATGATATTAGGTTGCGAACTGCTAGCCCATCCACCGTAAGCTACAAATTTAGCCCCTGACCTTATTTCGTTTCACAACCTGAAAAAGTAAAGACAGGGCAGAAATTTGATTCCAAGGAGAAGGTTATCACCACCATGAAAGATTACTTTAAAGACCTCTAGAAAACGACGAGGTACTAGAGAAGTTCTTCTAGCAATTTTAATTAATGCAACATTAACTGTTTGTAAGATATGTGCAGATAATTCATTAGGGATTCTAATACGGTTAGTTTAAGGAGAGTACTGCTTAACTGCTTTACCACGACTCTAAAACATCCTGCTGGTACACTTTGGCCTCAGTTTTTACAGATTTGACGAGGTGTATAGCCACCAAACCATAACAGAAGCGGGATGGTGGACACGTTGAACCCTTAATATACTCATAACATTTTTTGCATCTGTCGAGGTTTTTGTGTAGATTATGTCGTTTTGGTTTTTAAAGACTTCTACAACAGCGAACATTTTTTCATTTGTAAAAAGGATACTTTCATGACGGTTGCCTGCATGCCACTTATGAAGCCGCCTACATCTGTTAAGCCTAATTTGCTTTGAGTGCGTATATGAATAAGTCTTGACATAAAATCTTTTTGACAAAATGGCGGTTTCTTGATGATTTTTTGCCGAAATTTCGGCCTTAAATTGCTTATAAAAACAAAATTATTCATCGGAGAGCAAAAATCTTAGAATAATTAGTAAAAAAAATATATTTAAGAAGCTGGTGTTAAAATTTGTGACATAACGGCTTAGCCGTTTTCGAGAAATAATTAAAGCCGGGGCCTCGTTTTATTATCGTTTTTGGTCAAGAATTCACGAACAACAACGAATTGTGAGCTTTTAACAAACGAAAATCACCAAGCTTATAAAAACCCGTCTAACCTTAGCGGCTGCTACAGACAAAGTAAGCTAAATACAGCTGAAACTTTTATCGTAGTTCAGGGGATATACATCAACATAATAAAAAAAATTTGATAATTGGACTCTTCAAATCCGCGAAATTTGAAATTTTTCATTATATTTGCGTATACGAAGAAAATTATTTCATTATAAAAATAACTAGCCGGCTTATTTTTTTTACAATTTTTTCTCAGCTTTCCAATTAGTTTTATGTTGAATTCGACTTTTTTATAAACAAAAGCTACGTTTTTACAAACAAATAACTTTTTTTTAATTGGAACTATAATTTTTAATTTTTTTCAATGAAAAATGTACATTAGGTTCTTTAGTCATGGCTGTATCAATTTGAGAATGGACCGTTCAAAGTTCTGTTCGCAATAAATTTTTAATCTTCAACATCTGCGTCTCGATCTTGCGAATGTTTAACTTATTTCAAATGTTAACATTTTGAAAGTTCATAGCTCCAAAATTTTTCATATTGAGTCAAAATAAAAAAATACGTGTCTTCTGTTCGTTCTTATCGTATATACGGATATTGATATCATCAATTTTTAAACGATTTTTAAGCGATGATATCAATATCCGTAAATTTAACTTCAATTATGATAGAAGTATATCATCGTTTAAAATAGACGTATCTCTTGAAACATTCAAAAATATCTTAGATAGTTCATTCTGGCCACCTGGGGCTTTGTACGCGAATTTAAGCCTAAACTTAAAAGTCATACTGAGGAAAACACTGTTAAATTACCAAAAGCAACCACCGATATAAAAAACTGATTGGTACAAATTCGCTAAGCTAATTTATTATCAAAATGTTACAGATCTTAATAAAAAATTAACCGACTTGTATTTAAACAGTTCCAATTTTAATTTCCATATAATTGGATTTACAGAAACATGGCTAAAACCTCACATTTTTGATAATAAGATTTTAAACAGCGAATTTCAAATATTTAGATGTGATCGACTAAACAGAATCGGTGGAGTTGTTCTATTTGCCCTACATTGCTCTATCCCATCTGAAGATGTTCTTGTTCCAGGAACCAACTCATTTGAGCATAAATGTATTAAAGTCTATGTTAATAGTTGCTTTATTTATTAAACCCTATCTTATATACCAGCCCATTCGGAATTATCTATATACATCCAGCAGCTTCTTTAATAAATATTGCAACTTCGATAGCAAATAATGCAGATTCAATAATCATATTAGGAGATTTCAATATATTGTGCTTCGTGGAAAGCTTTCGATGACTATATCGGTTCGATTTGCAATCAGTCATGTTTGATTCCGAATAAATTTGGTAAATGCTTAGATTTAGTATACGTTGATACCTCTTCAAAGTGTTCCGTTATTCAGAGTAATCCTCTTGTTCTACCAGAGGACTCATATCATCCTGCTTTGGAAATATCTGTCGAAATCTCAGGCTATGTACGGGATAATAATCACCAAACTTGTAGCTTCTGTACTCGGTTTAACTTTGCAAAAGCTAATTTTAAAAAGTTAAATACAGAACTTTCTACAATAACATGGCCTAATTATAATGGTGACATTGAATTGAGTGTCTCTCATTTTAATAACATTATTATGAAATTATTTGAAAAGTATGTTCCAATAATAATTGTTAATAAAAGCAAAAGTATAAGTCCGTGGTTTTCAAAAGAGTTATATAAATTGAAAAGCAGAAAAACTCGAGCCTTTAAACATTTTAAAAAACCGGTTCACTTGTCGACTATTCTAAATATTCTCTATTGCGTCGACAATATTTTGACCTAAACAAAAAATGTTATAATAATTACTTAAATAAAGTAAAAAAAAATATTGTAAGTAATCCAAAATCGTTTTATGATTTCGTCAACTCCAAACGCAGGATTTCCAAATTTCCGTCCGCAATGAAATACAAATCTATCATTTCAAGTGACAATGATATTATATCCAATATGATTGCAGAATTTTTCAAGTCAAACTACTGTAATAATTCTTCCAAAACTTTTTCTTATCAGCAAGTGCTGTGTTCGAATACTTTAATTAACGCTCCAATTATTTCTGAAGAAGACGTCCTTTTTAATTTAAATAAGTTAAAACCATCTTTTAGTTATGGCCCAGACATGATACCCTCATGCTTCCTAAAAACTAGTGCCAAATATATTTACTTGCCTTTGACAAGGATATTTAATTCCTCTCTTAAATACGGTATATTTCCTTCAATATGGAAACAGTCATTTATGATCCCTTTGCATAAAAGTGGATTTAGATCCAACATTGAAAACTATAGAGGTATCACAAAACTATCAGTTATATTTAAACTTTTTGAAGCTATCATCACTGACCATATAACCTTTTCGATTTCTCCGTTAATTTCCTCATCTCAGCATGGATTTCGTAAAGGAAATTCGACTATAACAAACTTACTTGAATTTGTAAACCATGTATCATTGGGTTTTAGGGAACATAAGTATACGGATGTTATATACAGAGGCTTTAGCAAAGCTTTCGATAAAGTAAATCTCTCGATTCTCATACATAAACTTGATCTGCTGGGCTTTCAGCCAAGATTCCTTCAATGGGTATCTTCCTATCTTTATAATAGAATACAACGAGTGATATTTGAGGATACTCCTTCAGATACAATTAATGTTTCTTCAGGTGTCCCGCAAGGTAGTCATCTTGGCCCGATTCTGTTCTTGTTGTTTATGAACGATATTTCTTCAGTAATAGAATTCTCAAAAATTTTATTATACCCTGACGACGTAAAGCTTTTTAAATCATACACTTCAACTGAAGAAAAGTGTCTGTTGCAAACAGACTTAAACAATTTGGTTGCATGGTGTGATTGAAATGATTTGCCATTGAATCTCAATAAATGTAAGATGATGTGCTTTTCCCGTAGATCTGTGCACCACTCTTCTTATGTAATAAAACACCATATTCTAGAGCAAGTTTTTAAATATGTTTAGTCTTCATATTGATACCATGATCTTGAAAGCAAAAGCTGTCCTCAGTTTTGTTAAACGTTGGTCTAAAGAATTTAGAGATCCGTATATTACTAAAACACTTTTAGTCCAGTCATTATAGTAAGTTCACCTCGGAATTCGAGATACCCAGCTGTAAGTCTGTAAATACTTGTATATTGACACCCTAAAAGTTGTCTCAAAACCTACATATGGTAGGGTGTACGCAACTATTAAATTTCAAGGTCAAAGATCACAAAAATCGGTTTTTTGCGCTATATTTATAATCATTGATTTATCGATAGTTCATCAACTATATATGGCGCGTTTTTGACCGGAGGCACCGGTTGACCTGAAGTGATGCCGTGACCGCGCGCTCTCCGCCCTCTATCTCGAAAACGGTTCACCGTATGAAAAATTTTTTAAACAATATTTGTAGAGAATTTTGTATTCTACAATATTGATAATAAATACCAATAGCAAAAAACCCATAGGAAATGAGATATAGTTAGAGTCTGTTCAAAAACAATTTTTACTTTTCGCCTAAGCGCACTTCCGATGGGATTCTAGGGTAAGTCTACCTCCATACACTAGTCGTTTAAAACTTATTAATCTACCTACACTTTCTAGTCGTAGGGAAATGCTTGGCATAATATTCTTAGTGAAAATTTTGAATGGAACAGTTTGCAGTTCTTTTCTCCTGTTTGAAATTAAATTTAATATCCCTGTTCGCCTTTCGAGGCAGTTTAGACCTTTACTGCTAAAATCCTTATCTTACATATTGAATGATATATACGGTATAAAAGCAGCCTGAAGTTTAAAGTCCTTATATTAGGTATATGGGGCAAGGGCTACTATACGTATAGACTCGACATCCCAACAATGATCAAAAAATAAAAATTTTATTTTTAATACAAAAATTTTTAATTCAAAAATTCCCAACGCTCATCTTATATTACAATAGTAAATGTATAAACAATATAATAAATAAATTTACTTTTTTAGATCTCGCCAACTCGTCAACTCTCAGTAACATGAAAAATTGTACTATATTACTTTGTTTGTGTTTTCTGTTATTGCTCATGGTTTATTTTAAAAATAAATGCAAAGATTATTTCATAAAAATTAAGTGTACAAAGCCAATGTCTCTTTATTTAATCCAGTGAAAACTAAATAGAAAGGAAAAAACTACCGATACTATTGATAGCATTTTTTGAAACTATCGAGTAGTCCGACTATCGATTGTTTTGAGGCTCTAGCTTGAACAGCTATGATCGAATTATGACCAATTTTAGACTTGAGATATCATATCAGAAAGGTTAGGAAAGTTTTATTTCAATATATCTTTTGGTGCTTAATTTGTATACATACGGTAAACTGAAATGAAATTTAATATCGTGTTTTATAGTAGAAGACGTGGTTGTGCCGGCCATTTTTCAAAATTTTTCAAAGCTCAGATGTAAAAGAGCCTCGTTATATTAAATAACAGTTTTATATCAAATTGTGGAGCTTAGTTATAGCACCTTATAAGTTTTCAGTTAAATGCATTTTGTGGTCGTAGAAATCATTAGATTACGTCTATTTGTAATACCAACCTCCATTGGGTGCCAAGGAATATGCTTCTTAAGTCTCAGAATTCTACTTGTCATTCTGATTATTTATATCGATATAACTACATATTTATCAGAATTAGTTTTATGTGATACAAACATGCGTTGAGTGAGCCAAAATATTATACTCATTGTTGTAACATGTTGAAAAAATATAAAAGTAACGGTAAAGTTTCATTGTAAATTTTAGAACAGCACATTACGTAGTTTTGCACAACGACAACAACGGTCCGTCCAATTTAAGGAAAATAGACAAACGAAAATGCGATAGCAACTTCTCGCTTAATGTACATAAAAAAGAGAATTGTATGGTTTTATGAAACTACGGCAAGAGTGAAACTTTTTTTTCATATTATAAACATTTAACTAAAAAGCGCTTCATCAATCTTAATTTTATACTTGGAAAAAGGGAAATGAAAAAGTAGACTAGGTCTCCAACTAATATTTTTATTGAACTCTGTCGTTGAGTCATTTGGATACGTTTTTCAATTATTTTCAATCATTCTATTATCAATTTTATTTTCATCGTGAGTTTCACAGCTTATAAATGGTACCAATATTTTATGGTAACTAGTACTAAAAAATAGCAGAATTGAGCATTTTCAAGGTTGAATGTGAAAAATAATGCTAATTCCAATGTTTAGAAATGTACGCTTAAAGATTTGTTTATTTACAATGCGCAAACGACTCTGCATATAATTTATAGAAAATCGGTATATATTTGGTATCACAAGACATAAGTATATAATACATATTTACGTTCAAATTTACCTATTAAATGATGAAATCCATAAAATCTCTTGAAATATAAAATAAAGTAAGGTTTGTATTATTATGTAAATATTTAAGTTATATGTGTTTTATATATAATGCATTTATTTGCTTTGGTTATAAAAAATTTTGATAACATCTGAAAAGACCAAGCGGTCGCACATATGCCCATATAATATATACATATAATATAATATGTATACAATTATGTTTGCAAGTTAACGGCAGCCTCCACAAAGCAGCTTTACGATCATTATAAACAAAACTATTTTTTTGCACTCAGCAATAATACAACTTCTTAATAAGCATCTTTGCTTATTTAAGTAATCAATACTCTTTTCAATAAAGCTAAGACCACAGCTTCTTAAATAAGTATCTTTATTTTAGCAACCAATACTCTTTTTATTAAGCTAAGACGACCCATACAATGTCAACAATAAAACTAACTGCTGAATAAGCGAATATTGTACATTGACACTTATTGTAAGACTTAAGCATATAAGAAAAATGTATAAATAAGACAAATTGAAATGAAGAGATTCAGTCTTCCATCAGGACCACTCAACTTAATCGTTTGATTTCTTCCGCGCTTAGTCGCGGAAAACTATATTTTTTTATACTTCCATAAAGAAGGGAGTTAATTGGCGCTCAACGCGTGGGGCATGTGTTAGCGAGATCCCCGGCAAAAAAAAAGGGAGAAAAAAACAGGAATCCCTAGCCGAAAGGATAATCATAGTGACGTGTGTCGAAACCACAAAAAAATAGCAATCAAGTATCCTCTCGGGAAGAGAAAAAAAAAACAAAAAAAGTACGGCTACGCGAGTGAGACGCGAATAAAAGGCCCGAAAATCAAAAAGTACGGCTACGCGGGTGCACAAATAAAATAACAAAAAAAACACAAAAATCGATTCAAATACCAAAAAAACAAAAAGTTCTAATACTAAAGATTTTTTAAGTTTGAAGAGTAAGAATTGTGGAAAATATTTTCGCGTTTAGTAAAAAATCAATTTATTCTTACTAATATAGTATTGTTTTATAGGTAGAGCGATTGCAAGCAAACAAGTGTAACCGCTGTGAACAAACGAATCTTCAAAGAATGGAAAGCTATGTAGTGAAATAACAATAACAGCAAGCGAACTATAACAAAAGTGTTGCTCTATAACTACGCCAGTTTCGAAAGAATTCAAATTGAACAAAATGTGTAAAAAAATATAAAACATAACATCAAATATTAACAATCGAAGAGTCAGAACAAAAAGAATAGTACAAAAAAAAACTTCAGCGGCCAAAGGCACACAAAATCCGTGCGAGAAATCAACAGTAGCGAAACAATTAAACAACAATCAGCACAAGCGAAGCAATTAAACAGTAATCAGCACAAGCGAAGCAATTAAACAGGAATCAACAGAAGCAAAGGAATTATAACACCAATCAACAAACCCCTTTAGAGAAGGACGAAAAACTAGTAAGCTAATATTTTAATATATATTAAATTTATAACAATAAAATTATATTATTGTAATAATCCTAGTAATATAAAATATTTTAAGTATAAGTACTCAAATTTATAAAAAAGCATGTTATAAATCAAGGCTCGATCAGCCATATAACAAATATTTTGAAACCGCGATTCACCACCGCAAGGGGGACCCTCCGGTTTATAACATAAACTCAATTCTGCGATTATGTACTTCAGATCCTCCAGAATAAAAGAGTGTCCTTTGATAGAAAGGATCAAAAATTATAAAAAAAGCATCTTGTAAATCAAGGCTCGATCAGCCATATAACAAATATTTTGAAACCGCGATTCACCACCGCAAGGGGGACCCTCCGGTTTATAACATAAACTCAATTCTGCGATTATGTACTTCAGATCCTCCAGAATAAAAGAGTGTCCTTTGATAGAAAGGATCAAAAATTATAAAAAAAAGCATCTTGTAAATCAAGGCTCGATCAGCCATATAACAAATATTTTGAAACCGCGATTCACCACCGCAAGGGGGAGCCTCCGGTTTATAACATAAACCCAATTCTGCGATTATGTACTTCAGACCCTCCAGAATAAAAGAGTTTCCTTTCCTAGAAAGGATCAAAAAAATTTATTCCTCAAAAGAGGAACAGGAAGTTTCCACAAATCGAGTCGAAGGTAATAACGACAAAAAATAAAATAAGTATATATATATATATGAAAATAAAATAAAAAATGTATTTCCAAAACTTTGACAAAAATGACAGACGCTTTACCAACTGACTCAGACAAATATAGGTCATATAAATTTTATTAAAATTTTAAAAGGTTGTAGTAGAAACAAAACAAGATAAGGATCATATAGGGAAAAGTAAAAAGCCACAATTGGAGATTATCAAAAAAGAAATAAAATTAAAAACAAAAATCTTAAATGGTTATAGTAGAAAAACAAAACGGGATAAGGATCATATAGGAAAAAATAAAAAGCATTCTTTCCTAGAAGAAAATATTGTTTTTAATGGGAAATAATTCAAGTACACTAAAATACGAAAGACTGTACTATTGCAATCATTGCAAGGGCAACCATAGAACTGGAACTTGCCCATATTTAAAACATACAAAAACTAAAATAATAAAAAATGGCTCTAAATAGTGAGAACGAGAATCTTGTTGCTAGACTAATAACTGCAACAAATACTTCTCTTAGATTAGAGGTAGAGGAGTTGCGAAGGTAGTACTACAGTAGTTGATTATAAAATAGAAGTGATTGATCCACATATCAATTGTGATGAGTCACTTGAGGTGGTCAAGTCACTACCAGAATTTAATGGAAAACAAACTAAATACGTTAGCTGGAGGAAATCAGCCATGAGTTTGTATGTAAGGGGCGCCATAGATATTTTGCTGCATTAACTATACTAAGAAATAAAATTACAAACGACATTTTATCCAATCACGGGACGGTTCTTAATTTCGATGAGCATTTTGCGACAGGGCACTTCTTCAATTATAAAATACTATAATAAGGTTAATGAAAAATTAACTTTACTTATTAATGAAACGATAATGACTTACGGGTCGGATAGTGCTGTAACTAAAGAATTAAACGCAAAAAATAGGCGCGATGCGTTGAGTATATTTATAACAGGTCTAAATGGAAATTACAAATTCACAAGAATTATAATCAAAGAATATGCGAGCAATTTTCGCATCACAATTCGGGAAAAATCCGAATTATTACAGACATCAATAACGGAAGTTTCAATAATAATTTACGGTTTCTACAAACACAAAGGGTCTACAATCAAAAGCCATTTCAACAAAACATTAAGCCAAGATCTATCCCAATGGATGTCGATCCAAGTATTCGAATCCAAAACCGACACATTATAATGTAAATAATAATGTACAGAATACAAGAATAAATACTACAGATAAACAACCATATGCCAGCGCACAAATAAGTAATCAACCACCAAATAAAACACAAAGGATAAATAATATTAAAGAGGATAATTTTTTAGATCAAAACTAACTCTGCCATATATTTTCTTACATGACAGGGTGAATGGCCAAAACTTTAAAATACTAGTAGATACGGGAGCAACAAGTTGCTATATAAAAGCAGGAATTTATGAGAATAAAAACGAATATATATATTTATATAAAATTTTATATTCTCATTTTATTACTCTATTTGGTAAAAGACAAATTTTTACGAAATCAAAAATTTAGAAGCAGACTTTTTAATTGGATACAAATTGCTGAAAGAAATTAATGCAGTGATCAACTTGAAAGAAAAAAAGTTGATAATAAATAATGAAAAGGAAGAAGACATATTTAGCTTAGGAGATGAATCTGAGCAAAATGATATTATAAAAAATATAATGCGGAACAAAAAAGTTCTACAACGCCAGCCGATGATAATACCGGCAACAAAAGTAAAAAATTCAATTATAAAAAATAAATTGTGGAACAAAAAAGTTCTACAACGCCAGCCGATGGTAATACCGGCAACAAACGTAAAAAATTCGATTATAAAAAATATATTGTGGAACAAAAAAGTTCTACAACGACAGCCGATGATAATACCGGCCACAAAAAAATAAAATTTACTGTGGAACAAAAAAGTTCTACAACGCCAGTCGACGTACTTACCAACAATAAAGAGGATTATATAAACAAAATAAATTTAGTGAAAGAATTCTCTGAAGCACCAGCCGAAGGAAATACCGGCATAAATGAAGAAAGAATTAAATATTTGAGGGAAAAAATAAGAAATAAAATAAATGAAATACCTTCTTCAATAAACATGAATTTACAGTTTCGAACGGATATTCGTGCGGAAATAATAACCTTGGTAAATACTCCAATTTGGAGTAAACAGTATCAGTATCCTTTGGCATCAAACGCTTTTGTGAATAAAGAGATCGATAATCGACCAAGTAAAAGTCCTTATAATTCTCCAATCTGGGTGGTACCAAAAAAAGGTATCAATGATGATGGCACAGCAAAATTAATAATGGTAGTGGATTTCAAAAAACTAAATAAAATTACTATTTCAGATACATTGCCGATAACAGATACAAATGTTATACTTTCAAATCTAGGAGGATCACAGTATTTCTCCACAATCGGTTTAGAATCAGGATTTCACCAAATTTTAATGAAGCCTGAGGACATCGAGAAAAAATAATGAAAAAAAAGGATTTTTAAGAATGCCAAAGAATGTTTAAAGAATGCACCAAGTATTTTCCAACGAGCTATGGATAATGTACTAAGAGAATTTATTGGAAAATTCTATCACGTATATATTGATGACATAATTGTTTTTTTCACGCAATTTAGTCGATCATATAAAACATTTGAATCGGGTAATCAACTTACTTAAAAAATCGAGTATGAAAATATCATTAGAAAAGTCAAAATTTTGTGAAAATGAAGTTCAGTTTTTGGGATATATAGTTGCAAAAGATGTAATTAAAACGGATCCGCATAAAGTCGAAGCTATTTGTAATTTTCCATTTACAAAAACAGTACGACAACCTCGAAGTTTCAAGGGAATGATTGGATATTATAGGAATTTTATCAAGGATTTCGCAGCAATAGCTAAACCACTAAACAAACATTTATCTGGAAAAAATGGACATGTATCTCAGCATATGTCAAAGAAAATTGAAGTTCGATTAGAACAGGACGCAATTTTAGCATTTGAAAAATTAAAACAATTACTAACCAATCAAGTAAAGTTAACGCAACCAGACTTTAATAAAAAATTTATATTAGCAACCGATGCCTCAAATGATGCATTAGGTGGTGTACGGTGATGGAAAACCTTTTACATTTATCTCTAAAACATTGAATTCCACAGAAAAGAATTATGCAACAAATGAGAAAAAACTTTATGCCATAGTTTGGGCATTAAAAACTTTAAGAAACAACCTTTATGGAGTATCAGATTTAGAAATACATACAGATCACCAACCTTTGACTTTTGCAGTCTCTTCAAGAAATCCTAATGTAACAAGTAAGGAAGGGCTAAGTTCGGATGTAACCGAACATTTTATACTCTCGCCAAGTGAAATGGTATACTCGTTTTAGATTTCTTTGTGGATTGGCTGATATTTACGGTAAAAAGTCAACTATAGGTACTGGGGTCCACATATTCAGTACCTAGGGGCTTGAACAGTTCTGGTTCGATTTAGAGAATTTTTGGTCACACGGTGGCATACGTATTATTCACGCAAAGTTTTACGCCAATATAATCATTGTTGCTTGATTTGCATAGTGGAAAGTGAAAGAATCAAGTGGTATTTAAAATGGTGTCATATGGAAAATAGGCGTGGTTGTAATCCGATTTCGCCCATTTTCACACTATGACATAGAAACATGAAAAAAACGTTACGCACCGAATTTGGTTGAAATCGGTTAAGCAGATCTCAAGATATGGGTTTTCACCTAAAAGTGGGCTGTGCCACGCCCACTGTCTAATTTTGAACGCGGTTCCTATAAAGTCATCTTATACCATCTCAGAGATAAAATTTAATGTCTCTGGCGTGTTTAGTGCTTGATTTATCGCGCTTTTAGTAGTTTTTAACAGTACCGTTATATGGGGAGTGGGCGGAGTTGCCACCCGATTTCAACTATTTCACACCGTCAATAGAAGTGCTAAAAACATTTGCTTCTAGTGAATTTTGTTATTATAGCATTAGCGGTTTAGGAGATATGCACATTAAACCTATTAGAGGCGGGACCACGCCCACTTTTTAAAAAACAGTTTTAACTGCAAATGCCCCTCCCTAATGTGATCCTGTGTACCAAATAACAGTCTTATATCTTATTGCGGAGCTTAGTTATGGCAAGTTATTTGTTTTTGATTAATGGCGTTTTGTGGGCGTGGCAGTGGTCCGATTACGCCCATCTGCAATACCAACCGTCTCACGGTACCAAGAAACATGTCTACTAAGTTTCATAAAGATATTTCAATTTTTACTCAAGTTAGAGCTTGCACGGACGGACAGGCGGACGGACGGACGGACGTACAGACAGTCACCCGGATTTCAACTCGTCTCTTCATCCTGATCATTTATATATACATAACCCTATATCTAACTCGATTAGTTTTAGGTGATACAAACAACCGTTAGGTGAACAAAACTATTATACTCTGTAGCAACAGGTTGCGAGAGTATAAAAATGAAAAGATGGCATACCATTATTGAGAAATATGCTCTTAAAACTATTTATAAACCGGGAAAAATTAATATAGTCGCGGATGCCTTATCCCGACAAAACTTAAATAATATAACTGATGATTCATCAATGGACACACAACATTCAGCAGAGAGCTCTGATAATACACAAATTCCAGAAACTAAAAAACCATTGAATCAATTCAAGCAACAAATACTTCTTAGTAAAGGTCGCTTTACCATTCACGAATCTATTAATAATTTTAATAAAACAGACATATTATTGAATATGATACACTTGAAAATTTAATTACTATTCTAAAAGAATTTTTACAACCAAATCTTGTAACTGTAATATATTGTACACCTGAAGACTTATATGAAATAAAGGTTAAATTATAAGAAACATTTACTAACAAGTTTTTATTTACAAAAAATTTTCGCATGGATATACCAAACAAAGAAGACCAGGGAACAATAATAGAGCAAACTCATAACAGAGCGCACAGGGGCTTTGACGAAAAACTCAACTTTTTACTATTGGCCAGAAATTCATAAACAATTTAAAGAATACATTAGAAATTGTGAAATTTGTAATAAAAATAAATATGATTGACATCCCATAAAAATACCTATTGGAAAGGTCCCTATACCTAAAGAGGAGGAACTTCAATACACATAGATATATTTTATGCACAATCATTAAAATTCATTACATGTATCAATAGTTATTTAAAGTTTTTAGTTATTAAACAAATTGAAGATAAGATTAATTTAGAAGATAAAGTGTTAGATATATTACAAAGATTCCCTAATGTAAAGATAATAACAATTGATAATGAACCTGGATTTACTACAGTACAATTTAAATCCCTGATGCAGAGACGTCAGATTGAAAATTATTTCTGCAACCCAAATCATAGCACCACAAATGGTCAGATAGAGAGGGTTCACTCAACAATAATTGAAATGTTACGTTGTATAAAACAAGAATATAATTTAATCAGCTTTTCAAAATCAATATATAGAGCCGCTCACCAATACAATAAAACTATACTTTCGGTTACTGATAAGAAGCCATTCGAAGTCCTTTATAATAAGGCCTCTCATGATAATTTACCAAGCAAACTTTTATTAGCACATACTAAGATGCTAGAAAGACAAAATAAAAATAGATTTAACAAAACATATTTATGTGGAGATGTTATAGGTATAAGTATGAAAAAATAATAGGGGAAAGCAATAAGCTGAAGCCTAGATACAAGAAACAAGTAATAAAAGAAGATTTAGGAATAAGGTTAAAATTAACTACAGAAATAGAATAGTACATAAAGATAATATTAAATCTTGAATTTATATTTTCTTTGTACTTCCATAAAGAAGGAAGTTAATTGATAAAAAATATAATACAAAATGAACACGGACGATTGACTATAACTGATTTAATGGACATTTCTAACATTAAGATATTACAAAATTAAGATGTAATTGTTATATATATTAAGTATCCAAAAATTATAAATGATTGTTGAATGATATTATGAAGTAAGAGCAGTCACACAAGAAAAGACGGTAAATTAGTAATTGACAAAGAAATTGCGAAATGCAAAAAAGAATATATTAATATAAAAAATTGTAAAACAGAAATGATCAATATGTATTGTATAATTAATAATACAAATACCTGCCTTTCAGATATCTTGTCCAGAAAAAACGGTAAATGTAAAAAAATAAAAGAAAACAAGTAAGGAAGGGCTAAGTTCGGATGTAACCGAACATTTTATACTCTCGCAAAGTCAAATGGTATACTCGTTTGAGATTTCTTTGTGGATTGACTGATATTTTCGGTAGAAGGTCAGGTAGAACTATAGGCACTGGGGTCCACATATTTAGTACTTAGGGGCTTAAATAGTTTTGGTTCGATTTAGACAATTTTTGGCATAGTGGAAAGTGAAAGAATCAAGTGGTATTTAAAATCAAGTGGTATAATATGGAAAATAGGCGTGGTTGTAATCCGATTTCGCCCATTTTCGCACTATGACATAGAAACATAAAAAGAACGTTACGCACCGGTTAGGAGATATGCACATTAAACCTATTAGAGGCGGGACCACGCCCACTTTTAAAAAAAAAATTTTAACTGCAGATGCCCCTCCCTAATGTGATCCTGTGTACCAAATAACAGTCTTGTATCTTATTGCGGAGCTTAGTTATGGCAAGTTATTTGTTTTTGATTAATGGCGTTTTGTGGGTGTGGCAGTGGTCCGATTACGCCCATCTGCAATACCAACCGTCTCACGGTACCATGAAACATGTCTACCAAGTTTCATAAAGATATCTCAATTTTTACTCAAGTTAGAGCTTGCACGGACGGACGGACGGACAGACGGACGGACGGACAGACGGACGGACGGACAGACAGTCACCCTGATTTCAACTCGTCTCTTCATCCTGATCATTTATATATATATAACCCTATATCTAACTCGATTAATTTTAGGTGATACAAACAACCGTTAGGTGAACAAAACTATTATACTCTGTAGCAACAGGTTGCGAGAGTATAAAAATAAAGAAATTGATGTAATTAAAAAGATAGCAATATTAGTCTCCGGAAATAACACAGTTGATGGATATGCCATAAATGGAAATTACCTTGTTACTTTTGAGAATTATACAAATATTAACAATGTTATATATGAAAATGTCGATTGTAAAATTTGGAAATATTTAAAGAACAATTGAAACAAAAAATAAAGAAATGAACTTTGAAAACATAAATATTTTAGCTGAACGAATGAAAGTTTTTAAACATCATTCATTTTATGGTATTTTATGGTACATACTTGTAATTTTGTTAATGTACATAATTTATAGGATTGTAAAATTTAAAAAATCTTATAAAAGTTCTAAAATAAACAGAAATTAGAGAGGGGGAGTTAACGGCAGCCTCCACAAAGTAGCTCATTATAAACAAAACTATTTATTTGCACTTAGCAATAATAAAACTTCTTAATAAGCATCTTTGCATATTTGAGTAATCAATACTCTTTTCGATAAAGCTAAGACCACAGCTTCTTAAATAAGCATCTTTACTATAATCTATAGAAAAATATTTTATAATTGTAAAAGAACCGGAATCACACTTTGGCCTCAGTTTTTACAGATGACGAAGTGTATAGCCACCAAACCAAAACAGAAGCGGGATGGTGACCACGTTGAACCCTTAATATACTCATAAAATTTTTTGCATCTGTCGAGGTTTTTGTGTAGATTATGTCGTTTTTAAAGACTTCTACAACAGCGAACATTTTTTCATTTGTAAAAAGGATACTTTCATGACCGTTGCCTGCATGCCACTTATGAAGCCGCCTACATCTGTTGAGCCTAATTTGCTCTGAGTGCGTATATGAATAAGTCTTGACAAAAAATTTTTTGTCAAGATGGCGGTTAAATTGCTTATGAAAACAAAAATATTCATCGGAGAGCAAAAATCTTAGAATAATTAGTAAAAAAAATATATTTCAGAAGCTGGTGTTAACATTTGTGACAAAACGGCTTAGCCGTTTTCGAGGAATGTTGGTCACCGACTTTGAAAACACCATTCTGAGAAAAACACGTTGCCGTTCCAGCCTTATACTTCCAAGCACTCTGAAACGCCTTTTCAAATTTGCTTGTAATATTCACCGTAACGATATGGAATGTGTGTATTCTTAAATATATGTACATTAAGAAAAATTTAAAGAAAAAATTGATTTTTTGAAAATTCTAACTGTATGTAACCTCTTATGGCTGAATTAGTTCGAACCATGCGTGGACTACCACTTCTCTTTCTATCATCAACTGTACACCTTGGAAAAAAACCATCAATAGTGCGGTAAATAAACAACTTCGAAATATTAAGTTTTTTACGAAGCTCATCAATTTCTCTTTCGCTCACACTAATGTAAACAATTCCACAATACGATTTTCTTTACCTCTAAACTCCATTATTAATAAGCGAAAGCAAATACTGAACTGATTATTATGTATGAGTAGACAAGGCATACAAAGAATAATAAACAAGTAAGGAAGGGCTAAGCTCGGATTTAACCGATCATTTTACACTTTCGCAAGAATCAAACTGGGGAAATTGGGGGTATTGGCAGATCTTTATGTTAAGGAATGTTGGGAAGGAATTTAACATTCCAAATTCGACGAAGTAAAGGACGAGTGTAGAAGGATTGGAATCATGTTTGGGTTCTTACTAAATTATAACGGGTGTTTTTTAGAGGTATAGAACTTTAAATTAAATGGCAATAAAACAACTATGAATTAATCGATTGACATGAATTTTATTTATCCAAAAGATAATCTTGTGGCATTACATTTTAAATATGATTTGTGGCATATGACTTCCACGACTGGCTCGGATGTAGTCCAATCTGGATGTCCAATTTTCGATAACTTTTTCCAACATTTGTGGCCGTTCTTCCAAATGGATAATCGTTTGTGGCTTATGCGCATAGACCAATGACTTTACACAACCACGCAGAAAGTAGTCTAGCGGTGTTAAATCACAAGATCTTGGAGGCCAATTCACAGATCCAAAATGTGATGACGTGACGTTTTCTGAATGTAACGGTGTTTTGACATACACTTGAGGATTAGCTTCACTCCAAATGCGGCAGTTTTGTTTGTTGACGTAGCCATTCAAGTGCGCTTCATCGCTAAACAAAAAAAATTAACGTAGTGCGCGATACGTATTCCGCACAGAACCATTCTTTAAGATATAAAATTGCACTATACAGCGTTGTTCAGGCGTGAGTCTATTCATGATGAATTGCCAAACCAAACTGAGAATAAATCACTTGACAGCTCTTAAATCAGTCACCATCTTGAACAATAATGCCAACTTAAAGTTCTATACCTCGAAAAAAACACCCGTTATTATAGGTCTTAGACTCACTTAGCCTCATACTATAGTTTGCTTCGTAACCTAAATAATGATAGTACTAAATTGAACCTAGTTATCTGAAATGAGATATATGTGATATAAAATCAACCGAAGATACTAAATTGTATATATTGGGTAGATGAGAAAAAATCGACCAGTGAAACACTATGTGATACAAAAATAGCTTTATTTCAATATTTAAATCATTCTTTAATTTTATTAATTTTGACAATAACAAAAGGGTTTCAAAATATCAAGTAACCAGTGCTACCTTATCGACATCGTTTGTAAATGAACTGAAAGAAATGAAAACACAGGAATCCAAAACCTATAAAAATAAATTTTTAGAGAGCATTGATGTTAACAATTATGCTATACTCTCTATGACAATGTAACTTTTTCTTGTAGAGCTTCTTTTTGCGTTGGCGGGGCTCCTCTATCCGCTCATACCCATTTTATCCCCAAAAGCCTGGTACGGTATACTAATGCCGCCCCGAAATCTTTATATTAGGGATAAGGGTCTTAGACCACACGGTCTTACCGATTTCATTTACGTTCAGTGCTAAACCATATTATGTTTATGGAAACAATGAAATATCTCATAATTGACCAACATAAACGGCTTAAAATCAGTTAAAAACTGAAAATTCATTATATTAAGTGTATTTGGGCTAGGAGAAGGTCTGGACTGATTGCGTTAACTTGTGACATTATTAAAGTATATTCGGAAACATGTTTCCAAGAAATTTTATGAAGATAACACATACTTTGCTTCAAAACGATAAATAAAAAATCCAATTTCGACGTTTTTTATTTTATTGCTATTTATATATTTTTTTTACAATTTTAGGAAATATTTATTTTCACTTAATAGATTCGCTTATACTCAGTAGTATTATGAGTGAAAATTTCCTCCTTCATTTGATATTACTAATTTTTACAAATAGCAATGTTTCTAAAAGAAACACTATTTTCTTAAACAAATTAAATTGAAGTCAACTTTTCAATCGCTTAAAACTTTTTTTCATAACGTAACATTTGTTGTACGAGAAAAGCTCGACCATCGAAAAAAAGCAGGCACACTTGGGAGATTTTGTCTCATATGTACTAGAATACATACATACAAGTATATGGTAGCTGGGGTAACTACGAGTTGTGTGCCGAAAATAGCGGGAATTTTCGTTTTTTTGAAAATAATATTTATTCATTCGTCTACATTATGTGGTCGCTTTTAAAATTGTAATTTTTCGATATTATGCACTTGTACCACCGCTTTTTCCAATCGTGAAAACACTTCTCATACAAAGACCCTTAAAGATTCTCTTTATTTTTGGTAATAAGTAAAATTTACACGGGGCCATTTCTGGCGATAATAGACGCCGTGGCCTCGTTTTATTATCGTTTTTGGTCAAGAATTCACGAACAAGCAACGAATTGTGAGCTTTCAACAAACGAAAATCGCCAAGCTTATAAAAACCCGTCTAACCTTAGCGGCTGCTACAGACAAAGTAAGCTAAATACAGCTGAAACTTTTATCGTACTTTAATTGATATACATCAACATAATAAAAATAAATTGATAATTGAACTCTTCAAATCCGCGAAATTTGAAATTTTTCATTATATTTGCGTATACGAAGAAAAGTATTTCATTATAAAAATAACTAGCCGGCTTATTTTTTAAAATTTTTTCTCAGCTTTCCAATGAGTTTTATGTTGAATTTTTTCGACTTTTTTATAAACAAAAGCTACGTTTTTATAAACAAATAACTTTTTTTTTTAATTGGAACTATATTTTTTAATTTTCTTTAATGAAAAATGTACATTAGGTTCTTAAGTCATGGCTGTATCAATTTGAGAATGGACCGTTTAAAGTTCCGTTCGCAATAAATTTTTAATCTTCAACATCTGCGTTTCGATCTTGCGAATGTTGAACTTATTTCAAATATTAAAATTTTGAAAGTTCATAGCTCCAAAATTTTTCATATTGAGTCGAAATAAAAAAAATACGTGTCTTTTGTTCGTTCTATCTTGAAATATGCTGTGTACATCTCGAGACCATATTGTCTATCCTCAAATAATAGGATTGTTCGTGTTTAAAAGATTTTCCTTAAATTTCCCCTCCGCTCTTTAAGTTCGTTGACCGAATACCGATTATGAATCTCATTTAAACATTGAATCACTTGAAAATCGACGGTCGGTTCTATGCCTTTCATTTGTTTTCAATGTTATCAATGGAGTTATTTACTGTACTTATTTATTAAGAAAAATTAATTTCAATAATCCTCAGCGTTGTCTTAAGAACATTTCATGATTTTACGGTAAAAATGAGAAAACCAAATTTGCAGATTATGCCCTTAAAGCGTGCTTTGGATGAGTTTAACTCGATTTCTGAAAGTTCTAATTGATTTTTCTCACTCTATGGCTTCCTTCATTAACACCCTTAATTCTGTTTTTTAGCTAAGTTATCTATTAGTTTAATATTCTGTATGAACTAATGTTCATACACCTAAGTAATCAATTAAATAAATAAATATATTGTACATTCGCCTAATTTTTATATCTTATCTTACATATTGACCGATATATACGGTATAAAAGGTATATTAGGCAAGGGCTACTATACGTATAGACTCGACATCCCAACAATGATTAAAAAATAAAAATTTTATTTTTAATACAAAAATTTTTAATTCAAAAATTCCCAACGCTCATCATATATAACAATAGTAAATGTATAAACAATTTACTTTTTTATATCTCGCCAACTCGTCAACTCTCAGTAATATGAAAAATTGTAGTATATTATTTTGTTTCTGTTTTCTGTTATTGCTCATGGTTTATTTTATAAATAAATGCAAAGACTATTTCATAAAAATTAAGTGTACAAAGCCAATGTCTCTTTATTTAAACCAGTGAAAACTAAATAGAAAGGAAACAAGTAAGGAAGGGCTTAGTTCGGATGTAATCGAACATTTTATACTCTCGCAAAGTCAAATGGTATACTCGTTTGAGATTTCTTTGTGGATTGACTGATATTTTCGGTAGAAGGTCAACTATAGGCACTGGGATCCATATATTTAGTACTTAGGAGCTTGAACAGTTTTGGTTCGATTTAGACAATTTTTGGTCACAAGATGGCATACTTTAAACGTATAATTCACGCAAAGTTTTATCCCGATATAATGATTGTTGCTTGATATGCATAGTGGAAAGTGAAAGAATCAGATGGAATTTAAAATGGTGTTATATGGGAAATAGGCGTGGTTGTAGTCCGATTTCTCTCATTTTCGCACTATAACATAGAAATATAACAGAAAAATAACGTTACGTACCGAATTAGGTTGAAATCGGTTAAGCAGATCTCAAGATATGGGTTTTCACCTAAAAGTGGGCTGTGCCACGCCCACTGTCTAATTTTGAACGCGGTTCCTATAAAGTCCTCTCATAATATCCCAGAGATAAAATTTAATGTCTATGGCGTGTTTAGTGTTTGATTTATCGCGCTTTTAGTAGTTTTTAACAGTACCGTCATAAGAGGAGTGGGCGGAGTTGCCACCCGATTTCACACCGTCAATAGAAGTGCTAAAAACATTTGCTTCCAGCGAATTTTGTTATTATAACATTAGCGGTTTAGGAGATATGCACATTAAACCTATTAGAGGCGGGACCACGCCCACTTTAAAAAAAAAAATTTTAACTGCAGATGCCCCTCCCTAATGTGAGCCTGTGTCTTGTATCTTATTGCGGAGCTTAGTTATGGCAATTTATTTGTTTTTGATTAATGGCGTTTTGTGGGCGTGGCAGCGGTCCGATTACGCCCATCTGCAATACCAACCGTCTCACGGTATCAAGAAACATGTCTACCAAGTTTCATAAAGATATCTCAATTTTTACTCAAGTTAGAGCTTGCACGGACGGACAGACAGACGGACGGACAGACAGTCACCCGGATTTCAACTCGTCTCTTCATCCTGATCATTTATATATACATAACCCTATATCTAACTCGATTAGTTTTAGGTGATACAAACAACCGTTAGGTGAACAAAACTGTTATACTCTGTAGCAACAGGTTGCGAGAGTATAAAAATTACCGATACTATTGATAGCATTTTTTTAAACTAGCAAGTAGTCCGACTATCGATAGTTTTGAGGCTCTAGCTTGAGCAGCTATGATCGAATTATGACCAATTTTAGACTTGAGATATCATATCAGAAAGGTTAGGAAAGTTTTATTTCAATATATCTTTTGGTGCTTAATTTGTATACATACGGTAAACTGAAATGAAATTTAATATCGTGTTTTATAGTAGAAGACTCAGAGCTCAGATGTAGAAGAGCTCCGTTGTATTAAATAACAGTTTTATATCAAATTGTGAAGCTTAGTTATAGCACCTTATAAGTTTTCAGTTAAATGCATTTTGTGGTCGTAGAAATCTTTAGATTACGTCCATTTGTAATACCAACCTCCATTGGGTGCCAAGGAATATGCTTCTTAAGTCTCAGAATTCTACATGTCATTCTGATCATATATATCGACATAACTCCATATTTATCAGAATTAGTTTTATGTGATACAAACATCCGTTGAGTAAACCAAAATATTATACTCTTTGTTGTAACATGTTGAAAAAATATAAAAGTAACGGTAAAGTTTCATTGTAAACTTTAGAACAGCACATTACGTAGGTTTGCACAACGACAACAACGGTCCGTCCAATTTAAGCAAAATAGACAAACGAAAATGCGATAGCAACTTCTCGCTTAATGTACATAAAAAAGAGAATTGTATGGTTTTATGAAACTACGGCAAGAGTGAAACTTTTTTTTCATATTATAAACATTTAACTAAAAAGCGCTTCATCAATCTTAATTTTATACTTGGAAAAAGGGAAATGAAAAAGTAGACTAGGTCTCCAACTAATATTTTTATTGAACTCTGTGTCTTAGTGTACGACATAGATAATACTTAATAATTATTTAGATGATATACACATAATAGAAAGTTTCACTTTAAAAACTGAAAAATATTTTATAGTCGTTGAGTCATTTTGATACGTTTTTCAATTATTTTCAATCATTCTATTATCAATTTTATTTTCATCGTGAGTTTCACAGCTTATAAATGTAACCAATATTTTATGGTAACTAATACTAAAAAATAGCAGAATTGAGCATTTTCAAGGTTAAATGTGAAAAATAATGCTAATTCCAATGTTTAGAAATGTACGCTTAAAGATTTGTTTATTTACAATGCGCAAACGAATCTGCATATAATTTATAGAAAATCTGTATATATTTGGTATCACAAGACATAAGTATAAGTTAACTCCGGAACTTGCAAAAGTTCAACTAAGCTGAATTTTGGCAATGGTCAACCATTCTACACGCGCATCCGCATAATTGCTGACACCTCAACATAGTTTGTGTAAACAACAGTCAGCAACTATAGTCACCTAAATATCATAAATTGAAGTAAAACAACGATCAGCAGAAATATCGATTTTGGCAATAACAACAAATAGGGCGCACATTGAAGTGCAACGTGAGTGTAGCCAATAGTAGGTGTAATTTTAAGTTAAGCTAATAATTGTAATCAGTCTTAAGTTGGATTCGAAATAAAGAAGTTTATGAGCGGACAAAAGTCCGCTAGCTTTTTTAAAAATAATTAATGAGTTATAATTAATTAACTGGCGCCCGAGCAGGGACAAGTTCGCTAAAGTTTCTAAAACGTGTGTTAAGTGGAAAAATAGACACCAGGAACGCGAACCTAGAGCCGATCCAGCGTTGGATTCCTGTAGGAAACGAACGCACGCTTCCAATGTGCGACGATTTGGAGGTGCCGTAGTAGCCAACAGCAAAAAGGAGCCACACCCCACCGCCAGGAAGTGAATAGAGTAAGAATAAACTTAAGAATAAAATTTAAGAATAAAAATATTAGTAAAGAAATAAGAGAGAAACTGGAAAAGAAAAAATATTTAAAGAAAGTTTTAAAAAAAAAATATATTCTGTCTTGCGACTGTAAGCATTAAAATAAAACAAAGTAAGAGAGAAACTAAAAAAAAAAAAATATTTAAAGAAAGTTTTGAGAATTTAAAAATATTCTATTACTATTAATTAAATGTAAATCTAAAACCTGTATATTTACTAACCCTAAATAATACATATAAATAATAACAGGCTTGTACAGCCAATAAAAAAAAAATAAAAATACAAGCTGCGATTCACCACCTTCGGGGGGACCCTCCAGCTTATAAAAATAAAATTCTCTGCGATTCACCACCCAAGGGACCCTCCAGAGAATTATAAATTATAAAACAAAATAAAAAAAGGCTCGTACAGCCAATAACTTACAAGAATAAAAAAAAGAACCGCGATTCACCACCTAACGGGGGACCCTCCGGTTCTAAATAACTAGAGTCCAACTCTGCGATTCACCACCAAAGGGACCCTCCAGAGTATAAGGACACCTAACCAATATAAAATAAAATCATTAAAAATATCTAACAATAACAAGCTAAAATAAAAAATAAATCTTTTGAGCGATGTCAAACCCTAACAATTTAGTTCGACCTGCTGTGCTAAATGCACATACACCTAACCCATCTCCTGAACCAACTGCCTCTTCTTCAGGTTCATTTAATATGGATCAATTAACAAACATAGTGACAGGGCTTGTTAGTAACATTCTAAGGCAAGAAGGAAGAAATATGGTACAGGCGGCTCTCAATCCGAATGCCAATTTCTCTAACATTTCCGATGTAACCATCGACCGAAGTCTTTCAAACAATATAACAGAACTCGACAAAATACCAGACGTAGTTAGATGCCTGCGTGAGTTTTCAGGTAATCCAGGGGAATATAACTCCTGGAAGAAAAGCGTAGATCGTATTCTGCAAATCTACGAACCCCTTAAAGGAACTCCGAAATATTACGGCATTCTTAATGTTGTAAGGAATAAAGTAGTGGGCAACGCTGACATTGCCCTCGAATCCTACAACACACCTCTGGATTGGAAAGCCATCTCTAGATGCCTTACCCTTCATTACGCCGATAAGCGGGATATAGGTACCTTAGAGTATCAAATGACGTCTTTAGCACAGGGCAACCTCACCATTCAAGAATTTTATCAACGCGTTTATTCCCATCTTTCTCTTATCTTAAACAAGCTTGGCTGCATGGACGTTAGTGCGGAATCCATGCATCTACTTACTCAAACATACCGGGACAAGGCCCTCGACACGTTTATACGAGGACTGAAAGGTGACCTTCCAAGACTCCTTGGCATGAGAGAACCGGTAGACCTTCCGCAAGCTCTCCACCTTTGTCTTAAGCTAGAGAATCAAAACTTTCGTTCTCACTACGCTTTAAGTCAAAATAGGAAGACTCACGATTTCCGACCACCCCTCCCACCCAGAAAAACGGTTAACGACTTTTATCCCCAATTGGCATATATGCCAAGACCCCAAATGCAACCACAAAACTTTGCGAATCAATATCGCCCTCAAGCTCCTTTCAATAATTACCGTAATTTTCAACAATATAGACCATTAGGGCAACAGGCTCCTGCTAAGCCTCAACTCCCACGACCAGAACCAATGGACGTCGACAAAACTCTTCATTCTAGAGCTATAAATTACATGAATAGACCTGTAGCTAATAACGGCGTGAAAAGACCATCCAACTTTTCACAACAAATACCTCTAAAACAACAAAGGAACTTCCATATCGAAACCGGTGCACAACATAATTACCAACAGGAATACCCACAAGACCCACAGTATGATACGGACAAACACTATCAGCAAGACTGGACTCCTACTGAACAGGAATATGAAACTGCATTGACATCAGAAGAAAATGGGCAACCAGCTCAAGAATATGGCGAGGGAAACCCACAATCTGAGATGCAGGATTATATTGATATCCATTTTTTAGAATGAACAGTTCTTCGTTACCCTACATCGAATGCAAAACGAAGAACGGAAAAATTCTGAAAATGTTGATTGATACGGGGTCAAGCAAGAATTACATACAACCTTGCCATGTCCCAAGGACAATACCTAACGCCGAACCATTCTTTGCGAATTCTATCGCTGAACAGATCAAAATTACCCATCATACAGTTATAAACTTATTTGGAAAAACTGGCACATCCCTCAAATTTTTTTTACTCCCCACTCTAAAATCCTTTGACGGAATAATAGGAAACGACAGCTTAAAAAACCTTCATGCAACAATCAACATACGGGACGACACCTTGACAATAGATAACGGGTTACAAATTAAAATTAAACAAAAACTCTCACCTACAGTTAATCAAATTGACGTTAGAACTGACCATATGACAGCTACACAAAAACAACACATAATTCAGTTGACAAGAAAATATCCACATCTTTTTACAGAACCTGACGAAAAACTAACATACACCACTACAGTTGTAGGAGAGATCAGGACTTTCTCGGATACTCCAGTCTATACTAAATACTATCCATATCCTCTTGCTATGAGAGATTTTGTTTCCCAAGAAATACAAAATTTGCTAAAGGACGGGATTATTCGTCCATCCCGCTCACCGTATAACTCACCCGTTTGGGTTGTACCAAAAAAATTAGATGCATCAGGCCAAAGAAAATACAGATTAGTAATAGATTACAGAAAATTAAATACATTAACAATAGCCGACAGATACCCGATCCCAGAAATTAATGAGGTTCTCTCACAACTAGGAAATAACAAATACTTTTCCGTTCTTGACTTGAAGAGTGGCTTCCATCAGATTCCACTAAGAGAATCCGACATTGAGAAGACAGCATTTTCTATCAATAACGGAAAGTACGAATTCACCAGACTTCCATTCGGGTTGAAAAATGCACCCGCAATTTTCCAACGAGCGCTAGACGACATCCTAAAAGATCATATAGGTAAAATATGTTATGTCTACATAGATGACATAATAGTATTTGGCAATAACGACCAAAGCCACCTAGAAAATGTCGAAACAATTTTCCATACGCTAGAAAAAGCGAACATGAAGGTCCAGTTGGACAAATGTGAATTTTTCAAGAGAGAAGTAGAATTTTTAGGTTTCATTGTCTCTCCCACAGGATTAAAAACCAATCCCACGAAAGTAAAGGCAATTCAAGATTTTCCTTGCCCAAAAACTTTGAAGGACTTAAGATCTTTTCTTGGCCTATCTGGCTATTATCGACGCTTCATCAGAGATTATGCTAAATTAGCAAAACCCCTGACCTCGCTTTTGAGAGGGGAAGATGGACACGTGTCCAAAAATTCTTCCAATAAAAAGCCGGTTGTGTTCGACAGTAACGCCATGACTGCTTTCAATAAAATTAAATCCGCGCTAACATCAAACGAAGTCATACTACACTATCCCAATTTCAAAGAAGAATTTCACCTCACTACTGACGCATCAAACTACGCTCTAGGTGCTGTCCTTGAACAATCAGGAAAACCAATAACCTTCATATCCCGATCACTCAATAAAACAGAAGAACATTATGCCGCGAACGAAAAAGAAATGCTGGCAATAATCTGGGCTCTCACCTCACTTAGAAACTATTTGTATGGGTCAGCGAAAGTTGTTATTTTCACAGATCACCAACCGCTTACTTTTGCATTGAGTAACAAAAATCACAACGGAAAAATGAAAAGATGGAAGTGTATCCTCGAAGAATACAACTATGAGATGAAATACAAACCAGGAAGAACTAATGTCGTTGCAGACGCGCTATCCAGACCACCACAAACCGATATTAATACCCTTACCACTACAGACCATAGCAACGAAAGCTCCTCACATCTTCTAATTCCCGCCACCGAAGCCCCAATTAATGCCTTCAAGAACCAACTATTCCTAAAGTTTGGAAATGAGGACAGCTACTCATTCCAGATACCATTCCCCAGCTATCACAGACATACCATTACAAAGCAAAACTATTCCGAACAGGATATTATAGCCATATTCAAACGCTATCTAGACCCAGCACTAATCAACGGTCTGCATACCACAGAAAGCTTGATGGGAAAAATCCAGGAGATATATCCACTACACTTCCGAAATATCAAAATACGCTTTACACAAACCTTGCTCCAGGATATAACAAACGAAACAGAGCAAGAAGAAATAATCGCAAGCGAACATCAAAGAGCACACAGAAACAGTCGCGAAAATAAAGCACAAATTTTAAAGAAATTCTACTTCCCAAGCATGCATTCGAAAATCGAAAAAACGGTCAGACAATGCTCCACATGCCGCGAACATAAATACGATAGGCACCCCCCTAAACCTCAAATACAAGAAACCCCTATTCCACAATCACCAGGCGAAATAGTTCATGTTGACATATATTCCACGGATAAGAAATTAATCCTCACCGCCATTGACAAATTTTCTAAATACGTCCAGGTAAAAGTGATACCTTCCAGAGCAATAGAGCACATTAAAGACCCAATCAGAGAATTAATGATCGCCTTCGGAATTCCGAAACTCGTAGTAATAGATAACGAAAAGTCCCTTAATTCCGCTACCATATCATACCTACTTAAAGACCAAATGTCCATCAACGTTTACACCACTCCGCCTTATAGCAGTACAAGCAATGGACAAATAGAAAGATTCCATAGTACACTGTCAGAAATAATGAGATGCCTAAAAGCAAATTACGCAGGAATAACATTTGAAGAATTACTATTCAAATCAGTTCAAGAATACAATTCCTCAATACACTCAACGACAAAAAGTAAACCAATAGAAATATTTTTTGGAAATAGAATTTATAGTAACCCACAACAGCTAGAACAACAAAGACAGGATAACATTGCCTTACTCAAGAAAAAACAAGAACTAGATCTCTTATATCATAACAAAAATAGGACTGAAAACAAAAACTTCTCACCAGGAGAAGTCATTTACGTTAAAATCAATAAAAGACTAGGATCCAAATTAACTCCAAAATATAAAAAAGAAACGGTTTCTGAAAATCACAGGACGATAGTTAAAACAGTATCGGGACGAACAATCCACAAATCTCTAATAAAGAACTAAAATTTTTCCTTTTTCTTTTAGGAAAATGGACCAATATATATTTTTTATCATACTCACTCTCATTACAACTTCCTCTTCGGACGTACAAGTTTTAGACTATAGCAAATCCCAACTAGTGACAATAGACAATGGACAAGCAAAAATTCAAAACGGTACATTCAGATTCATTCATCTCATCGACTTAGAGAAATACGAACAATTTTTAACAGATACATATGAAGAAATGATCAACCAAATCCCTAACAACCACCTCCTATATCCCATTCTAAAACATGAAACCATCCAAACCTTCGAAATTCTAAACGCTCTAAAACCCTCAAAATCCATCAGAAGAAAAAAAGCAATTAATATATTAGGAACGGCATGGAAGTACATAGCCGGATCTCCCGATCACGAAGATCTTGAGATAATTACAAATAACTTAGAAAATTTAAATAAAAACAATAATAAACAAGTAATAATAAATAAATTATTCGAAAAACGAATAAATAACATAACCCACATTATGAACAAGATGATAAATACAATTAGAAAAGATGAAGATAATATAACGGAAATTATAATAAATTTACAAAATAGGATTAGACTAATTAAAGAAGAATTAATAAACATTAGATATGCCATCCAATGGGCAAAAGAAAATATTATAAATTCCGTAATATTAAGTAAAGAGGAATTAGAACTATCAATTAATAAACTAAAAGAAGATGAAATACCATTTAAG